>NW_012284870.1:0-6496 GCF_000151885.1 Dipodomys ordii | reverse complement strand
TAGGTCTCCTTGGCACAGGCTGAAATTCTCTTAATAGAGACCCAGAAACACAACAAATCAAAGAAATGTTGGACAAATGGGATTGCATGATGTTGCAGAGCTTCTGCATGGCAAAGGACATAGCTAGCAAGATCAATAGAAAGCCCACAGATTGGGACAAGATCTTCACTAGCCATACAACGGACAAGGGTCTCATATCTAAAATATACCTAGAACTCAAAAAATTAAATCCCCCAAGAAGAAATCTTCAAAGAAACAACTGCCCAATAAATAAGTGGTCTAAAGACTTAAAGAGAAACTTCTCTGAAGAGGAAAGAAGGATGGCCAATTGACACATGAAGAAATGCTCAACCTCCTTAGCCATAAAAGAAATGCAAATCAGCACAACATTGAGATACCACCTCACCCCAGTTAGAATGGCTATAATCAAGAACGCTAATAACAACAGATGCTGGAGGAGATGGGGACAGAAGGGAAGACTACTGCATTTTTGGTGGGAGTGTAAACTTGTTTAACCACTTTGGAAAGCAGTATGGAGGTTCCTCAAAAGACTTCACATAGAGCTCCCCTATGATCCAGCAATCCCACTTTTGGGCATTTACCCAAATGATCACAAACAAGACCACACTAAAGCTACCAGCAAGACTATGTTTATTGCAGCATTATTTACCATAGCTAAGATATGGAACCAACCCAGATGCCCCTCAGTAGATGAATGGATCAAGAAAATGTGGTGTATATACACAATGGAAATTCTGTTCCTCCATCAGAAAGAATGAGATTGTCCCATTTGCTAGGAAATGAAAAGACTTGGAAAAAAATTATATTAAGTGAAGTAAGCCAGGCCCAAAGAAACATAGGTCCCATGGTTTCCTTATTTGCAATAGCTAGTATATGTCTGAGTCAAGCAGAAAAGATCAGATAAGTTGATGTTAAGGAAATGAAGCCTAAGATATGTATTTAAATTTTTTTTCATGCGATTGTTTCTAACACATTTATAAGATGATTTCTATGTTGCCTTGTACGTTCGTCCCCCATGATATAACTCCTGCCTTCACTGTATTTGATGTTGGCATAATTTTTGAAGGGGAAAGGAAAAAACAAATCGTTTAACCAGGGATTCAGGTGGACCCATTGCAGCAATGAGATGTACAAGTCGTTATGTCGAAAACGAACTTTAAACTTTTGGTGGGGGCAGAGGAGGATTGGGTAGAGGGCTGGGGGGAGAATGGGAAGGGGAAACTAAGGAAGAAGCTACAATGCTTGATAAGGAATGTACTCATTATCTTGCCCAGGTAATTGTAACCCCTCTGTACAGTATTTTCACACACACACACACACACACACACACACACACAAAGAAAACAAATTAGAATAATCTTGAATTAGTACTAATGATGCAACACTAGGTCCTTGAAAAACAGGAGCAGGCCTAAGTAAAACCCAGTAGACAAAAATAATACAAATTAGATTAAAGAAGTAAATAAATCAGAGTCTCAAAAAAACATACAAGAAATCATAATTGACTTTTATATACTAGTAGCTCACAAATTCACTCAATGAATGTCAATGTAGATATTTTTAGAAATAGACTCAAGCAGCACAAACCAGTGAACAAAGAGCATCTAGAATTCTAAGAAACAACATTCTGTTTGAGTTTAAAAAAATTTCTCTGTTATTATTAAGGTGATTAATAGAGAGAGTACAATTACATGTCATGTAATGAGTACATTTCCTTTTATGGAATATCTTCAGTTCCCTCACTTGTTCCTCATCCCTCCCTCCTGTCCCCATCCATGTGTTAAATCATCAATGTTCAATGAACTCCACTACTGCAATTTTCACCCTTTTCCCTAAAGTTCTGTGCCCACCTCCCACCTTCCTGAAGACGTACAATGAATATACCATGCATATGGTAAAGAAGACAGAATCATCACACGCTATAACGAACAACAAACACAAAAACAAAAAAGGAGTCTTTTGTTTCCATATCTCATAGTTTGAGTATGTATATCATGTTATATAAATATAATTGTTTTTATCATAAAATCAATTCAGGAATTAAGGTGTGATAACTTATAATGTTGCTTTCTATTTAATAATTCTTTTTGTTTTAACATTAAAATTGTCGTGAAGTTCAAGTCCTAATGAAATTTGAATGCTCAGATTTAAAGTTAAAATTTCAAAATGTCTAACAGTTCCATTTTGGCAACCAAAACGAAGAACAGTGATGTTTTATCTTCATGAATGTCATTATTTCATGTGCAAAAAAGGAAAATAAATGTAATATTAAGTCAGTGGAAATAAGAAATCAAATATTATACAATATTAATTCAGTGGAAATAAGAAATAAAATACTTATGCAATGCCTCAATTCCAGAGATTATGAGATCTATTGATAAAAGTAATAAAACTTGTAAAGTTGGTTTTTCGACATAACATCTTGTACATCTCATTGTTGCAATGGGTCCACCTATATGTTATTTAACAATGTGGTTTTTTTCCCCTTCCCCTCCAGAACTTATACCAATGGGGAGATGGAAAGGAATGGAAAGGGGAAACAAAGGAGAAGAAACAATGATTGATAAGAAATGTACCCATTACCTTATCCATGTAATTGTAACCCCTCTGTACGATATTTTCACAATTAAAAAAAGAAATAAATAATTTAAAAAACCCAGGACTGGCAAAAAATGTATTTTAAGAGAAAAAGACTAATAAAACTTGTTTTAAGTAGATTACTTAGGACATGAAGCAAGTGATAATTTTCTTTTCTAGGTGAAGTTGATATAGAAATCAAAGCTCAAAGATTCCAGAGTTCTGTGTGCTTGATATATGTCAATTTATAAATATGCTTGACTCCTCTCAACATTATTTGAACATAAATGAGAACATGACTAGAATAAAAAAAGTTACTCAAATGTTTAGCTTTATTTTGTGACTATGTCTTTTTATATCTATTTATTTTATTTGAATAATGTGGTAAATTTATTTAAGTCACATCAACAATAATGAGAAATAAACAGCCCCTAGCTCCTTAAAAGACAATAAGACAAAAAGGAAACAACAAAGAAAAAAAATTGAACCTCATTTTGCACGTGGTCTTTGTATACTGTGGTGCTTTGTAATTGTGGATTATGTGACTATCACAAGGCTCAAATCACAAGGACTACTGGAAGAAATTTTCAAAATCTAGAGCAGCTAACACAGCTGTGCAGTTGTTTGTGGGTTTCACTACTACTACTTCTGCTGGGCAGAAACTGTACAAAGGAAATAATTCTACTGCTTTGCAGGCAAGAATGTGATTAAAAGCATACTTTTATCTTGTTAGATGAAATAAGAAAACCACACTTTAAAAGCTTACTAAACGATCAGCCCTTTAAAGAACAGTACCATTTTTAAGGCACTCTAGATAATTCAAGTCCTTCATCCCCCCACAACCATTACTGCCAGTCACAAATCATTGCCAAGTGAATTTCCAGTTCTTTTTGATGTTTCAAATGGCTTAGGAGTAACATCAACAATAATTCAAGTTGTTGAGAATATTTAATTTAGAATACGCAAACAAATCAGATTCAACTACATAGCATAACCTTTAGGAAAAATGAATTAAGGAATATGGCATGTCCTCTGTAATTTAATATTAGACATGACGGCAAAATGCCGGAAACAGACTCTGCAAGAAGGAAACAGAAGTCTTTGATAAGATATATTAAAGATTACCTAGGGACAAGTAATTTTACCTACATTTTCTATTATATGACAACATATTTTTGTTTGCTAATCAGAGACTCAGAAAGATTTTTAATTATTCTATGAAAAATGAATCATCATGAATGAATGAAATCAGGGAGTAAATGGCTCAGGAGCTGGATGGTTCTTTTAAATATTCTTATTATTTTGAATGATCTGGTATTTTTGTATGTGTTGAATTATGAATGTATTTTATATCTGGGCAGGAAAGTTTGATTATTAGATCATTGTCTGATACTCAATGTCAGGAACCTAACCTGAGTCAGAGTGGTAAATGTGTGTGTGTGTGTGTGTACGCGCGCGCGCACGCACGCGCGTGCACATGTATGCCTGCAAATCTGTATTTAGAAGGAAGAATCTTATTTCTCTCAAGGTATATACTTAATTGTATTAGTTATACTACATTAATGACAGCAGATAAAGGTAATTAACATTTTGGGCCATATGTTTATGTTTCTATGATTGCATGAACAAACTAAAGTTATGTTTGGGGTACGATTTTTGTGGAAGGTCAGCAGAAAATATAAACATTTGGAATCTTGGAAAGTTACAATGGCAATTATTTCAGTGTAGATCACTTTTAGACAACACTTGAAAGGATATGTAATCCTATATGAAAATGCAACATTTATTGATTTTCCAAAGCTACACTATTCTATAAATTTGTAGGAAATTTAAATTATGGAAACATAAAAGTAATGTGGTTGTTTATTGCATACAGTTTTACACTTTAGTTTTGTTAAATCAAACTACCATTTATTTCTACTGTACAGGAAGGAAAACCCTAAATATTAGAGTTTGTGCCATATTTGACATTGGGAAAGTCTCTCTGTATCAATGTTTATTTCTTTTTTTTCTGTTTCCTATTCATAGCTCTGTTTCTCATAGTATTCTAAGGACTTTTTTCTTTCTCCCAATTTGGGCTTGAACATACCTCATGTTCTCAGTTTGTTTGTTAACAATACTCAGTCTACTATTTGAACCATGTCTCCAGCCCAGAAATTTTTATAGTTAATTGGAGATAGTAACTCATGAATTTTCCTACTAGCGTGAAAAGCATTATCCCCCATGTCTCATCCTTCTTAATCATTAGGATTATAAATTTGAGTCATCGACCCCAAGAGTCAATGACTTTTCATGTCTTATAGATTCCAGTTTGTTATTAATTGTAATAATACACTACCACAGATTGGGTAGCATTAACACTGTAAATACATTGCCTCTGAGTTGGTGGAACTAAAACTCCAAGATCAGAGTTGGCTTCTTTGGAGTCCTCTTTCCTTGGAATATTCAAGGCCTTCTGCTTCTCTTGGAGGAGACTTCAACTTAAATGCTACCTTTGTGATTCTGTTTCCAAATGCAGTCACTTTCTAAGGCAATGGATTTTTTATCTTTAGTGTGATTTCAGTGGGACAGTATCCAACACATAATATATTAGTTAATGAATAGGAGAAAAGCTCTGATAGGAAATTATTTGGTTTGGGCATGGAAGTTATGGTATATTTTTTAAAAAACACCAAAAGAGGTAAAGGTTTTATTAGAGCTTGTAAAAAGAGTGTGAAATCTTGACCTTAGGCATGCCAAATTCTTGCCCTGTCACACACTTAAATGCCTAGCAGTACTGGAAGATTGAACCCAAAACTCTATACTTGTGAAACAGCATCTCTACTACTGCCATAACTGCAGAATGTAATTTGATTGCTTATTTTGAGGTAGTATCACTATGCCTGGGCCTGCTTGAACAAGCAAAACACATTGCACCCAGGAAATGGTTAGAGTTTCTGAAACTTCTTTTTTTGTCTGGGCTTGCCTGGAACTGGAATTCTCTAATCTATGTTTTCCAAGCAGATAACATTACAGGTTTGAGCCACTTTATCCAGTAAAAATATACAATTTCAAAATATCTTGATATTGCCTATATTTGTGCTTAACATATATAACTAACCTTCATTTTCTCCCTCTTTTGTTTAGTACTCTGAGTTGAAAACATTGGCTTTCTTGATATACTTGGCTTCGTTTTCAATGGAATCCTATCACAATCAAAAAAAGTCCTAAAAGTTTATGTTAAAAATCATGGAAAAGAAGGTTTCAGGTTGGAAAAAAAAACACTGATCCTTAAGTTATAAATGCAGTATATTTAAAGGGTTAGTCAATGCTTTCTGAAGTATGAGAAGAGAAGGAAGGCAGAAATGTGAACGATGTCATGTCTCTGTAGAAATTCTGTAGTTGTCACTTCATGTTATCTTCCTTCCTTAAAGCTTGCTTTATTAAAAACCCTCTGGGTGTATATTGGTTGGACTGATTGGTAACCTTACCTAGGAAATGAAGCTGATTTTAGAAGGCAGATTGTGTGGTAAATAAAGGAATGATGAGAATGAGCACAGATATTGTCACAGAATGAGCTGACCAGTTTCAGCTTCTGAACAGAATAACAAAGCAAAGTTTCAAGTGTAATTATCCACATTGGAATATATATATAGAGAGAGAGAATATAGAATCTATACAGAATCTATAGATATAGATAGATATGTAGATAGATAGATAGATACATGTCCATATACATATACATACATACATGAAAAAGTAAATCTCCAGTAGAATATAGAGAAACTTGGCATGACAAATATTAAACTATATCAAACTGATTGCAGGAAAAGTACAGTAAATATCAATAGTTTAGCATAGATTTTGCATACATTTTGTAAAGGCTGAATATTCTTTCTTTATTATAAACTTTACAAAT
>NW_012284869.1:0-6930 GCF_000151885.1 Dipodomys ordii | reverse complement strand
GATGCCCCTCAGTAGATGAATGGATCAAGAAAATGTGGTGTATATACACAATGGAATTCTGTTCCTCCATCAGAAAGAATGAGATTGTCCCATTTGCTAGGAAATGAAAAGACTTGGAAAAAAATTATATTAAGTGAAGTAAGCCAGGCCCAAAGAAACATAGGTCCCATGGTTTCCTTATTTGCAATAGCTAGTATATGTCTGAGTCAAGCACAAAAGATCAGATAAGTTGATGTTAAGGAAATGAAGCCTAAGATATGTATTTAAATGTTTTTTTTTTCATGCGATTGTTTCTAACACATTTATAAGATGATTTCTATGTTGCCTTGTACGTTCCTCCCCCATGATATAACTCCTGCCTTCACTGTATTTGATGTTGGCATAATTTTTGAAGGGGAAAGGAAAAAACAAATCGTTTAACCAGGGATTCAGGTGGACCCATTGCAGCAATGAGATGTACAAGTCGTTATGTCGAAAACGATCTTTACAAGTTTGGTGGGGGCAGAGGAGGATTGGGTAGAGGGCCGGGGGGAGAATGGGAAGGGATGGGAAGGGGAAACTAAGGAAGAAGCTACAATGCTTGATAAGGAATGTACTCATTATCTTGCCCAGGTAATTGTAACCCCTCTGTACAGTATTTTCACACACACACACACACACACACAAAGAAAACAAATTAGAATAATCTTGAATTAGTACTAATGATGCAACACTAGGTCCTTGAAAAACAGGAGCAGGCCTAAGTAAAACCCAGTAGACAAAAATAATACAAATTAGATTAAATAAGTAAATAAATCAGAGTCTCAAAAAAACATACAAGAAATCATAATTGACTTTTATATACTAGTAGCTCACAAATTCACTCAATGAATGTCAATGTAGATATTTTTAGAAATAGACTCAAGCAGCACAAACCAGTGAACAAAAAACATCTAGAATTCTAAGAAACAACATTCTGTTTGAGTTTAAAAACATTTCTCTGTTATTATTAAGGTGATTAATAGAGAGATTACAATTACATGTCATGTAATGAGTACATTTCCTTTTATGGAATATCTTCAGTTCCCTCACTTGTTCCTCATCCCTCCCTCCTGTCCCCATCCATGTGTTAAATCATCAATGTTCAATGAACTCCACTACTGCAATTTTCACCCTTTTCCCTAAAGTTCTGTGCCCACCTCCCACCTTCCTGAAGACGTACAATGAATATACCATGCATATGGTAAAGAAGACAGAATCATCACACACTATAACGAACAACAAACACAAAAACAAAAAGGAGCCCTTTTGTTTCCATATCTCATAGTTTGAAGTATGTATATCCAGTTATATAAATATGATTGTTTTTATCATAAAATCAATTCAGGGAATTAAGGGTGTGATAACTTATAATGTTGCTTTCTATATAATAATTCTTTTTGTTTTAACATTAAAAATTGTCGTGAAGTTCAAGTCCTAATGAAATTTGAATGTTCAGATTTAAAGTTAGGAATTGGCGCTGTAGCTCAAGTGGTAGAGCGCTCGCCTTGAGCTGAAGAGCTGAGGGACAGCACCCAAGCCCAGAGTTCAAGCCCCATGACTGACAAAAAAAAAAAAAGAAAAACCAGATTTAAAGTTAAAATTTCAAAATGTCTAACAGTTCCATTTTGGCAACCAAAATGAAGAACAGTGATGTTTTATCTTCATGAATGTCATTATTTCATGTGCAAAAAAGGAAAATAAATGTAATATTAAGTCAGTGGAAATAAGAAATCAAATATTATACAATATTAATTCAGTGGAAATAAGAAATAAAATACTTATGCAATGCCTCAATTCCAGAGATTATGAGATCTATTGATAAAAGTAATAAAACTTGTAAAGTTGGTTTTTCGACATAACATCTTGTACATCTCATTGTTGCAATGGGTCCACCTATATGTTATTTAACAATGTGGTTTTTTTCCCCTTCCCCTCCAGAACTTATACCAATGGGGAGATGGAAAGGAATGGAAAGGGGAAACAAAGGAGAAGAAACAATGATTGATAAGAAATGTACCCATTACCTTATCCATGTAATTGTAACCCCTCTGTACGATATTTTCACAATTAAAAAAAGAAATAAATAATTTAAAAAACCCAGGACTGGCAAAAAATGTATTTTAAGAGAAAAAGACTAATAAAACTTGTTTTAAGTAGATTACTTAGGACATGAAGCAAGTGATAATTTTCTTTTCTAGGTGAAGTTGATATAGAAATCAAAGCTCAAAGATTCCAGAGTTCTGTGTGCTTGATATATGTCAATTTATAAATATGCTTGACTCCTCTCAACATTATTTGAACATAAATGAGAACATGACTAGAATAAAAAAAGTTACTCAAATGTTTAGCTTTATTTTGTGACTAAATATGTCTTTTTATATCTATTTATTTTATTTGAATAATGTGGTAAATTTATTTAAGTCACATCAACAATAATGAGAAATAAACAGCCCCTAGCTCCTTAAAAGACAATAAGACAAAAAGGAAACAACAAAGAAAAAAATTGAACCTCATTTTGCACGTGGTCTTTGTATACTGTAGTGCTTTGTAATTGTGGATTATGTGACTATCACAAGGCTCAAATCACAAGGACTACTGGAAGAAATTTTCAAAATCTAGAGCAGCTAACACAGCTGTGCAGTTGTTTGTGGGTTTCACTACAGTAGCAGCTGGGCAGAAACTATACAAAGGAAATAATTCTACTGCTTTGCAGGCAAGAATGTGATTAAAAGCATACTTTTATCTTGTTAGATGAAATAAGAAAACCACACTTTAAAAGCTTACTAAACGATCAGCCCTTTAAAGAACAGTACCATTTTTAAGGCACTCTAGATAATTCAAGTCCTTATTCCCCCCGCAACCATTACTGCCAGTCACCAATCATTGCCAAGTAAATTTCCAGTTTTTTTTTATGTTTCAAATGGCTTAGGAGTAACATCAACAATAATTCAAGTTGTTGAGAATATTTAATTTAGAATACGCAAACAAATCAGATTCAACTACATAGCATAACCTTTAGGAAAAATGAATTAAGGAATATGGCATGTCCTCTGTAATTTAATATTAGACATGACGGCAAAATGCCGGAAACAGACTCTGCAAGAAGGAAACAGAAGTCTTTGATAAGATATATTAAAAATTACCTAGGGACAAGTAATTTTACCTACATTTTCTATTATATGACAACATATTTTTGTTTGCTAATCAGAGACTCAAAAAGATTTTTAATTATTAAATGAAAAATGAATCATCATGAATGAATGAAATCAGGGAGTAAATGGCTCAGGAGCTAGATGGTTCTTTTAAATATTCTTATTATTTTGAATGATCTGGTATTTTTGTATGTGTTGAATTATGAATGTATTTTATATCTGGGCAGGAAAGTTTGATTATTAGATCATTGTCTGATACTCAATGTCAGGAACCTAACCTGAGTCAGAGTGGTAAATGTGTGTGTGTGTGTGTGTGCGCGCGCGCACACACGCGCGCGTGCACATGTATGCCTGCAAATCTGTATTTAGAAGGAAGAATCTTATTTCTCTCAAGGTATATACTTAATTGTATTAGTTATACTACATTAATGACAGCAGATAAAGGTAATTAACATTTTGGGCCATATGTTTATGTTTCTATGATTGCATGAACAAACTAAAGTTATGTTTGGGGTATGATTTTTGTGGAAGGTCAGCAGAAAATATAAACATTTGGAATCTTGGAAAGTTACAATGGCAATTATTTCAGTGTAGATCACTTTTAGACAACACTTGAAAGGATATGTAATCCTATATGAAAATGCAACATTTATTGATTTTCCAAAGCTACACTATTCTATAAATTTGTAGGAAATTTAAATTATGGAAACATAAAAGTAATGTGGTTGTTTATTGCATACAGTTTTACACTTTAGTTTTGTCAAATCAAACTACCATTTATTTCTACTGTACAGGAAGGAAAACCCTAAATATTAGAGTTTGTGCCATATTTGACATTGGGAAGGTCTCTCTGTATCAATGTTTATTTCTTTTTTTTCTGTTTCCTATTCATAGCTCTGTTTCTCATAGTATTCTAAGGACTTTTTTCTTTCTCCCAATTTGGGCTTGAACATACCTCATGTTCTCAGTTTGTTTGTTAACAATACTCAGTCTACCATTTGAACCATGTCTCCAGCCCAGAAATTTTTATAGTTAATTGGAGATAGTAACTCATGAATTTTCCTACTAGCCTGAAAAGCATTATCCCCCATGTCTCATCCTTCTTAATCACTAGCATTGTAGAGATGAGTCATGGACCCCAAGAGTCAATGACTTTTCATGTCTTATAGATTCCAGTTTGTTATTAATTGTAATAATACACTACCACAGATTGGGTAGCATTAACACTGTAAATACATTGCCTCTGAGTTGGTGGAACTAAAACTCCAAGATCAGAGTTGGCTTCTTCGGAGTCCTCTTTCCTTGGAATACTCAAGGCCTTCTGCTTCTCTTGGAGGAGACTTCAACTTAAATGCTACCTTTGAGATTCTGTTTCCAAATGCAGTCACTTACTAAGGCAATGGATTTTTTATCTTTAGTGTGATTTCAGTGGGACAGTATCCAACACATAATATATTAGTTAATGAATAGGAGAAAAGCTCTGATAGGAAATTATTTGGTTTGGGCATGGAAGTTATGGTATATTTTTTTAAAAATACCAAAAGAGGTAAAGGTTTTATTAGAGCTTGTAAAAAGAGTGTGAAATCTTGACCTTAGACATGCCAAATTCTTGCCCTGTCACACACTTATATGCCTAGCAGTACTGGAAGATTGAACCCAAAACTCTATACTTGTGAAACAGCATCTCTACTACTGCCATAACTGCAGAATGTAATTTGATTGCTTATTTTGAGGTAGTATCACTATGCCTGGGCCTGCTTGAACAAGCAAAACACATTGCACCCAGGAAATGGTTAGAGTTTCTGAAACTTCTTTTTTTGTCTGGGCTTGCCTGGAACTGGAATTCTCTAATCTATGTTTTCCAAGCAGATAACATTACAGGTTTGAGCCACTTTATCCAGTAAAAATATACAATTTCAAAATATCTTGATATTGCCTATATTTGTGCTTAACATATATAACTAACCTTCATTTTCTCCCTCTTTTGTTTAGTACTCTGAGTTGAAAACATTGGCTTTCTTGATATACTTGGCTTCGTTTTCAATGGAATCCTATCACAATCAAAAAAAGTCCTAAAAGTTTATGTTAAAAATCATGGAAAAGAAGGTTTCAGGTTGGAAAAAAAAACACTGATCCTTAAGTTATAAATGCAGTATATTTAAAGGGTTAGTCAATGCTTTCTGAAGTATGAGAAGAGAAGGAAGGCAGAAATGTGAACGATGTCATGTCTCTGTATAAATTCTGTAGTTGTCACTTCATGTTATCTTCCTTCCTTAAAGCTTGCTTTATTAAAAAGCCTCTGGGTATATATTGGTTGGACTGATTGGTAACCTTACCTAGGAAATGAAGCTGATTTTAGAAGGCAGATTGTGTGGTAAATAAAGGAATGATGAGAATGAGCACAGATATTGTCACAGAATGAGCTGACCAGTTTCAGCTTCTGAACAGAATAACAAAGCAAAGTTTCAAGTGTAATTATCCACATTGGAATATATATATATAGAGAGAGAATATAGAATCTATACAGAATCTATAGATATAGATAGATATGTAGATAGATAGATAGATAGATAGATAGATACATGTCCATATACATATACATACATACATGAAAAAGTAAATCTCCAGTAGAATATAGAGAAACTTGGCATGACAAATATTAAACTATATCAAACTGATTGCAGGAAAAGTACAGTAAATATCAATAGTTTAGCATAGATTTTGCATACATTTTGTAAAGGCTGAACATTCTTTCTTTATTATAAACTTTACAAATATCCTTATTATGTTTTAAGTTTTTTTTAAGTGAAAATACCATAAAGAGGGGTTACAATTACATGGGCAAGGTAATGAGTATATTTCTTATCAAACATTGTTGCCTCCTCCTTTGTTTCCCCTTACCATCCCTACCTTTCTCCCCTACCCCGCTCCCCACTCCCGTGCCAAAGTTGTAAAGTTCGTTTTTCTACATAACATCTTGTATATCTCACTGTTGCAATAGGTCCATCTGTATCCCTATTTAAACAATTTGTTCCCTTCCCCCCCACACACAAATTATACCATCATCAAATATAATGGAAACAGGGTTACTTTTTTATATATTGTAGTAAGAGCATCTACACAATGCTGGAAATTGGAATTACACAAAATATGCAACATGGTTAGGCACTGGTCGTTCAAGGATGTAATCTTAGCTAGTTAAGAGATTGAGATCCGAAGATCACAGTTCAAAGCCAGCCTGAGTAGGAAACTTCATTAGATTCTCATCTCCAATTAACCACCAGGGGAAATGGAGTTCAGTTCAGATTGTATGTCGAGCTCTGGCCTAGAACACAAAAGCACCATCCAGGTCCTGAGTTTAAGCACTAGGACTAACAGAAACAAAAACACAAAATACAATATGGAGTTAGATATTTTATAATGAAGCACATTTTAATATATTCTACATTGTTAGAAAGACTAGACTTCTGTGTTAGCTTTATAACCTTCCATAATAAGTGATATTGTCCATTTATTAAGCAGCTTACTCAGATTTACAAGGAAAGTTTCAGGGTATGTTCAGTTGGTTTTATTGCTTTGGTGGCCTGTGACAAGACAATGTGAAGTGGAGAGTATGTCAAAGAGAAAAGTTTTTGACTTAGAATGATTAAAGATAAAAGAAGAAAGAAGATGAGAGTCTATGTTCTCATGGGTTTCACTCTGAGAACTTATCTCAGAGGAAATATTCAGTATTTCTCAGAAATGGTAAATCATTTTT
>NW_012284868.1:0-3906 GCF_000151885.1 Dipodomys ordii | reverse complement strand
TGAAAAGGAATGGAAAGGGGAAACAAAGGAGAAGACAACAATGCTTGATAAGAAATGTACCCATTACCTTATCCATGTAATTGTAACCCCTCTGTATGGTATTTTCACAATTAAAAAAAGAAATAAATGATTTTAAAAACCCAGGACTGGCAAAAAATGTATCTTAAGAGAAAAAGACTAATAAAACTTGTTTTAAGTAGATTACTTAGGACATGAAGCAAGTGATAATTTTCTTTTCTAGGTGAAGTTGATATAGAAATCAAAGCTCAAAGATTCCAGAGTTCTGTGTGCTTGATATATGTCAATATATAAATATGCTTGACTCCTCTCAACGTTATTTGAACATAAATGAGAACATGACTAGAATAAAAAAAAGTTACTCAAATGTTTAGCTATATTTTGTGACTAAATATGTCTTTTTATATCTATTTATTTTATTTGAATAATGTGGTAAATTTATTTAAGTCACATCAATAATAATGAGAAATAAACAGCCCCTAGCTCCTTAAAAGACAATAAGACAAAAAGGAAACAACAAAGAAAAAAAATTGAACCTCATTTTGCACGTGATCTTTGTATACTGTGGTGCTTTGTAATTGTGGATTATGTGACTATCACAAGGCTCAAATCACAAGGACTACTGGAAGAAATTTTCAAAATCTAGAGCAGCTAACACAGCTGTGCAGTTGTTTGTGGGTTTCACTACAGTAGCAGCTGGGCATAAACTGTACAAAGGAAATAATTCTACTGCTTTGCAGGCAAGAATGTGATTAAAAGCATACTTTTATCTTGTTAGATGAAATAAGAAAACCACACTTTAAAAGCTTACTAAACGATTAGCCCTTTAAAGAACAGTACCATTTTTAAGGCACTCTAGATAATTCAAGTCCTTCATCCCCCCACAACCATTACTGCCAGTCACAAATCATTGCCAAGTGAATTTCCAGTTCTTTTTGATGTTTCAAATGGCTTAGGAGTAACATCAACAATAATTCAAGTTGTTGAGAATATTTAATTTAGAATACGCAAACAAATCAGATTCAACTACATAGCATAACCTTTAGGAAAAATGAATTAAGGAATATGGCATGTCCTCTGTAATTTAATATTAGACATGATGGCAAAATGCCGGAAACAGACTCTGCAAGAAGGAAACAGAAGTCTTTGATAAGATATATTAAAGATTACCTAGGGACAAGTAATTTTACCTACATTTTCTATTATATGACAACATATTTTTGTTTGCTAATCAGAGACTCAAAAAGATTTTTAATTATTATATGAAAAATGAATCATCATGAATGAATGAAATCAGGGAGTAAATGGCTCAGAGCTGGATGGTTCTTTTAAATATTCTTATTATTTTGAATGATCTGGTATTTTTGTATGTGTTGAATTATGAATGTATTTTATGTCTGGGCAGGAAAGTTTGATTATTAGATCATTGTCTGATACTCAATGTCAGGAACCTAACCTGAGTCAGAGTGGTAAATGTGTGTGTGTGTGTGTGTGTGTGTGTGTGTGCGTGCGCGCACGCGCGCACGTGCACATGTATGCCTGCAAATCTGTATTTAGAAGGAAGAATCTTATTTCTCTCAAGGTATATACTTAATTGTATTAGTTATACTACATTAATGACAGCAGATAAAGGTAATTAACATTTTGGGCCATATGTTTATGTTTCTATGATTGCATGAACAAACTAAAGTTATGTTTGGGGTATGATTTTTGTGGAAGGTCAGCAGAAAATATAAACATTTGGAATCTTGGAAAGTTACAATGGCAATTATTTCAGTGTAGATCACTTTTAGACAACACTTGAAAGGATATGTAATCCTATATGAAAATGCAACATTTATTGATTTTCCAAAGCTACACTATTCTATAAATTTGTAGGAAACTTAAATTATGGAAACATAAAAGTAATGTGGTTGTTTATTGCATACAGTTTTACACTTTAGTTTTGTCAAATCAAACTACCATTTATTTCTACTGTACAGGAAGGAAAACCCTAAATATTAGAGTTTGTGCCATATTTGACATTGGGAAGGTCTCTCTGTATCAATGTTTATTTCTTTTTTTTCTGTTTCCTATTCATAGCTCTGTTTCTCATAGTATTCTAAGGACTTTTTTCTTTCTCCCAATTTGGGCTTGAACATACCTCATGTTCTCAGTTTGTTTGTTAACAATACTCAGTCTACTATTTGAACCATGTCTCCAGCCCAGAAATTTTTATAGTTAATTGGAGATAGTAACCCATGAATTTTCCTACTAGCCTGAAAAGCATTACCCCCATGTCTCATCCTTCTTAATCATTAGGATTATAAATTTGAGTCATGGACCCCAAGAGTCAATGACTTTTCATGTCTTATAGATTCCAGTTTGTTATTAATTGTAATAATACACTACCACAGATTGGGTAGCATTAACACTGTAAATACATTGCCTCTGAGTTGGTGGAACTAAAACTCCAAGATCAGAGTTGGCTTCTTCGGAGTCCTCTTTCCTTGGAATATTCAAGGCCTTCTGCTTCTCTTGGAGGAGACTTCAACTTAAATGCTACCTTTGTGATTCTGTTTCCAAATGCAGTCACTTTCTAAGGCAATGGATTTTTTATCTTTAGTGTGATTTCAGTGGGACAGTATCCAACACATAATATATTAGTTAATGAATAGGAGAAAAGCTCTGATAGGAAATTATTTGGTTTGGGCATGGAAGTTATGGTATATTTTTTAAAAAATACCAAAAGAGGTAAAGGTTTTATTAGAGCTTGTAAAAAGAGTGTGAAATCTTGACCTTAGACATGCCAAATTCTTGCCCTGTCACACACTTAAATGCCTAGCAGTACTGGAAGATTGAACCCAAAACTCTATACTTGTGAAACAGCATCTCTACTACTGCCATAACTGCAGAATGTAATTTGTTTGCTTATTTTGAGGTAGTATCACTATGCCTGGGCCTGCTTGAACAAGCAAAACACATTGCACCCAGGAAATGGTTAGAGTTTCTGAAACTTCTTTTTTTGTCTGGGCTTGCCTGGAACTGGAATTCTCTAATCTATGTTTTCCAAGCAGATAACATTACAGGTTTGAGCCACTTTATCCAGTAAAAATATACAATTTCAAAATATCTTGATATTGCCTATATTTGTGCTTAACATATATAACTAACCTTCATTTTCTCCCTCTTTTGTTTAGTACTCTGAGTTGAAAACATTGGCTTTCTTGATATACTTGGCTTCGTTTTCAATGCATCCTATCACATCAAAAAAGTCTAAAGTTTATGTTAAAATCAAAAATCATGGAAAAGAAGGTTTCAGGTTGGAAAAAAATACTGATCCTTAAGTAATAAATACAGTATATTTATAGTGTTATTCAATGCTTTCTTAAGTATGAGGAGGAAGGAAGAAATGTGAAAGATGTCAGGTCTCTCTAGAAATTCTGTAGCTCTCACTTCATGTTATCTTCCTTCATTAAAGCTTGCTTTATTAAAACCCTCTGGGTGTATATTGGTTGGACTGACTGGTAATCTTCTCCAGGAAATGAAGTTGATTTTAGAAGGCTGATGGTATGGTAAATAAAGAAATTATCAGAATGAGCACAGATTTTTGTCACAGAATGAGCTGACCAGGTTAACTGCTGAACAGCAAAACAAAGCAAAGTTTCAAGTCTGATGATCCACATTGGAACATATGTAGATACTTATACATATACATATAATTATACATATACATATGCATACATACATGAAAAATAAAATCTCCAGTAGAATATAGAGAAACTTGGTGTGACAAGACCTAGGGTTTCTCCTATTCCATCCCACAATGTTTTCAGAATGTCTGCTTTGACTCTGATGTCATTGATCCATTTGGAATTGATTCTGGTACAGGGTGATATATAAGGATGA
>NW_012284867.1:0-14149 GCF_000151885.1 Dipodomys ordii | reverse complement strand
AGAAACATTGAAAGTTATACTTGAATCTTCTCAGACCACAAGGGAACAAAATTAGAACTCAGCACCAAAGCCACCAAAGAAAATCCTGTAACACATGGAGGCTTAAAAACACACTGCTGAATCATGAGTGGGTCATGTAAGAGATTAGAAAGGAAATTCAAATATTCATGATATTCAAGAAAAATGAAGACAAAAATTACCAGCTCCTCTGGGACACAGCAAAGGCAGAACTTAGAGGCAAGTTTATAGCTCTGAGTTCCTACATCAACAAATTGGAGAGATCTGAAACGAACAATTTAATGAGGCATCTGATCCTCCTTGAAAAAGAGCAGCAAGATAAATCCCAATCCAGTAGATGGAAAGAAATAATTAAAACTAAATAAAAATTAAATGAATTAGAATGCAAAGAAAAAACATACAAAGAATCAACAAAACAAAGAGTTGGTTCTTCGAATTAACAAAATTGACAGACCCTTGGCAAATCTTATCAGAAAAAGAAGAGAACACACCCAAATTAATAAACTCAGAGATGAGAATAGAAACATCACCACAGAAACAACCAAGATTCAGAACATTATAATGGAATACTTCTCAAAACTTTATGCTAATAAGTTTGAGAACTTGGCAGACATAGACTTTTTCCTAGCAAATACTGACATGTCAAAACTAAACGAAGATGAGTTAAGGCATCTTAACAGGCCAATATCAAGCATTGAAATAGAAACAGCAATAAGAGAACTACCAGCTAAGAAAATCCCAGGACCAGATGGCTTTACAGCGGAATTCTACAAAGCCTTCAAAGCAGAGCTCACACCAATACTCCTTCAACTCTTCAATGAAACTGAAAGAGAAAGTTCACTACCGAACTCATTCTATGAAGACATCATAACCCTCATCCCAAATCCAGGCAGGGACTCATCAAAGAAAGAGAACTATAGACTCATTTCTTTGATGAACATTGATGCAAAACTTCTCAACAATATTTTGGCCAATCGACTTTAACAATTCATCCAAAAAATCATACACCACAATCAAACAAGATTCATTTCAGGGATGCAAAGCTGGGTCAGTATATGCAAATCAATTAATATAATTCATCACATTAACAGGAACAAGGATAAGAACCACATGGTTATCTCAATAGATGCAGAAAAGGCATTTGACAAGATTCAACACTCCCTTATGATGAAGGTTCTAGAAAAATTAGGAATCCATGGAACATTCCTCAATACAATAAAGGCTGTATGTGACAAACCTACAGCCAGCATTGTACTTAATGGTGAAAAACTAAAACCATTTCCTCTTAACTCAGGAATGAGACAAGGATGTCCATTCTCTCCACTTCTCTTCAATCTAGTATTAGAATGCCTAGTTACAGCAATAAGACAAGATGCAAACATAAAATGGATCCAAATAGGGAAAGAAGAAGTAAAATTCTCCCTCTTTGAAGATGACATAATCTTGGATTTAAAGAATCCCACAGAATCTACTTCAAAATTACTCGTGCTGATTCAAAATTTTGGCAAAGTAGCAGGGTATAAATTTAACCCTCAAATATCAATGGCTTTTCTGTATGCCAACAATGAGAAAAGTGTGGCTGAAATTAGGAAAGCAACTCCATTCGTAATATTCCCACATAAAATAAAATACCTAGTAATTAACTTAACCAAAGAAGTGAAGGACCTCTATGATGGAAACTTTAAAAACTTGAAAAAGGAAATCAAAACAGAATGTAGAAAGTGGCAAAAAACCTCCCATGTTCCTGGATTGGAAAGATCAACATCGTGAAAATGGCAATACTTCCCCAGGCTATCTACAAATTCAAGGCGATACCTATCAATATTCCAACCTCATTCTTCAAGGAAATAGAAGAGGCAATCCAAAAATTCTTATGGAACAATAAAAGATCCCGAATAGCAAAAACGATCCTCAACAGAAAGAACAGTGCTGAAGGAATATCAATACCAAATTTCAAACTCTACTATAAAGCCATAGTAATCAAAACAGCTTGGTACTAGCACAAGAACAGACCTCTGGACCAATGGAATAGAATTGAAAACCCAGAAATGAACCTACAGCCCTATAGCCATCTAATCTTCGATAAGGGAGCCAAAAAACATAGAATGGAAGAAAGACAGCCTCTTCAGTAAATGGTGCTGGCAAAATTGGTTAACTACTTGCAGAAAACTAAAGCAAGATCCTTATATATCACCCTGCACCAAAATCAACTCCAAATGGATCAAAGACCTTGGAGTCAAAGTAGACACTCAGAAAACATTGCAGGATGGAATAGAAGAAACCTTAGGTCTCCTTGGCACAGGCTGAAATTCTCTTAATAGAGACCCAGAAACACAACAAATCAAAGAAAGGTTGGACAAATGGGATTGCATGATGTTGCAGAGCTTCTGCATGGCAAAGGACATAGCTAGCAAGATCAATAGAAAGCCCACAGATTGGGAGAAGATCTTCACTAGCCATACAATGGACAAGGGTCTCATATCTAAAATATACCTAGAACTCAAAAAATTAAATCCCCCAAGAACAAATCTTCAAAGAAACAACTGCCCAATAAATAAGTGGCCTAAAGATTTAAAGAGAAACTTCTCTGAAGAGGAAAGAAGGATGGCCAATTGACACATGAAGAAATGCTCAACCTCCCTAGCCATAAAAGAAATGCAAATCAGCATAACATTGAGATACCACCTCACCCCAGTTAGAATGGCTATAATCAAGAACGCTAATAACAACAGATGCTGGAGGAGATGGGGACAGAAGGGAACACTACTGCATTTTTGGTGGGAGTGTAAACTTGTTCAACCACTTTGGAAAGTAGTATGGAGGTTCCTCAAAAGACTCCACATAGAGCTCCCCTATGATCCAGCAATCCCACTTTTGGGCATTTACCCAAATGATCACAAACAAGACCACACTAAAGCTACCAGCAAGACTATGTTTATTGCAGCATTATTTACCATAGCTAAGATATGGAACCAACCCAGATGCCCCTCAGTAGATGAATGGATCAAGAAAATGTGGTGTATATACACAATGGAATTCTGTTCCTCCATCAGAAAGAATGAGATTGTCCCATTTGCTAGGAAATGAAAAGACTTGGAAAAAAATTATATTAAGTGAAGTAAGGCAGGCCCAAAGAAACATAGGTCCCATGGTTTCCTTATTTGCAATAGCTAGTATATGTCTGAGTCAAGCAGAAAAGATCAGATAAGTTGATGTTAAGGAAATGAAGCCTAAGATATGTATTTAAATGTTTTTTTCATGCGATTGTTTCTAACACATTTATAAGATGATTTCTATGTTGCCTTGTACGTTCCTCCCCCATGATATAACTCTTGCCTTCACTGTATTTGATGTTGGCATAATTTTTGAAGGGGAAAGGAAAAAACAAATCGTTTAACCAGGGATTCAGGTGGACCCATTGCAGCAATGAGATGTACAAGTCGTTATGTCGAAAACGAACTTTACAAGTTTGGTGGGGGCAGAGGAGGATTGGGTAGAGGGCCGGGGGGAGAATGGGAAGGGATGGGAAGGGGAAACTAAGGAAGAAGCTACAATGCTTGATAAGGAATGTACTCATTATCTTGCCCAGGTAATTGTAACCCCTCTGTACAGTATTTTCACACACACACACACACACACACACACACACAAAGAAAACAAATTAGAATAATCTTGAATTAGTACTAATGATGCAACACTAGGTCCTTGAAAAACAGGAGCAGGCCTAAGTAAAACCCAGTAGACAAAAATAATACAAATTAGATTAAAGAAGTAAATAAATCAGAGTCTCAAAAAAACATACAAGAAATCATAATTGACTTTTATATACTAGTAGCTCACAAATTCACTCAATGAATGTCAATGTAGATATTTTTAGAAATAGACTCAAGCAGCACAAACCAGTGAACAAAAAACATCTAGAATTCTAAGAAACAACATTCTGTTTGAGTTTAAAAAAATTTCTCTGTTATTATTAAGGTGATTAATAGAGAGATTACAATTACATGTCATGTAATGAGTACATTTCCTTTTATGGAATATCTTCAGTTCCCTCACTTGTTCCTCATCCCTCCCTCCTGTCCCCATCCATGTGTTAAATCATCAATGTTCAATGAACTCCACTACTGCAATTTTCACCCTTTTCCCTAAAGTTCTGTGCCCACCTCCCACCTTCCTGAAGACGTACAATGAATATACCATGCATATGGTAAAGAAGACAGAATCATCACACGCTATAATGAACAACAAACACAAAAACAAAAAAGGAGTCTTTTGTTTCCATATCTCATAGTTTGAGTATGTATATCATGTTATATAAATATAATTGTTTTTATCATAAAATCAATTCAGGAATTAAGGTGTGATAACTTATAATGTTGCTTTCTATTTAATAATTCTTTTTGTTTTAACATTAAAATTGTCGTGAAGTTCAAGTCCTAATGAAATTTGAATGCTCAGATTTAAAGTTAAAATTTCAAAATGTCTAACAGTTCCATTTTGGCAACCAAAATGAAGAACAGTGATGTTTTATCTTCATGAATGTCATTATTTCATGTGCAAAAAAGGAAAATAAATGTAATATTAAGTCAGTGGAAATAAGAAATCAAATATTATACAATATTAATTCAGTGGAAATAAGAAATAAAATACTTATGCAATGCCTCAATTCCAGAGATTATGAGATCTATTGATAAAAGTAATAAAACTTGTAAAGTTGGTTTTTCGACATAACATCTTGTACATCTCATTGTTGCAATGGGTCCACCTATATGTTACTTAACAATGTGGTTTTTTTCCCCTTCCCCTCCAGAACTTATACCAATGGGGAGATGGAAAGGAATGGAAAGGGGAAACAAAGGAGAAGACAACAATGATTGATAAGAAATGTACCCATTACCTTATCCATGTAATTGTAACCCCTCTGTACGGTATTTTCACAATTAAAAAATAAATAAATAATTTTAAAAACCCAGGACTGGCAAAAAAATGTATTTTAAGAGAAAAAGACTAATAAAATTTGTTTTAAGTAGATTACTTAGGACATGAAGCAAGTGATAATTTTCTTTTCTAGGTGAAGTTGATATAGAAATCAAAGCTCAAAGATTCCAGAGTTCTGTGTGCTTTATATATGTCAATTTATAAATATGCTTGACTCCTCTCAACATTATTTGAACATAAATGAGAACATGACTAGAATAAAAAAGTTACTCAAATGTTTAGCTTTATTTTGTGACTAAATATGTCTTTTTATATCTATTTATTTTATTTGAATAATGTGGTAAATTTATTTAAGTCACATCAACAATAATGAGAAATAAACAGCCCCTAGCTCCTTAAAAGACAATAAGACAAAAAGGAAACAACAAAGAAAAAAAATTGAACCTCATTTTGCACGTGGTCTTTGTATACTGTGGTGCTTTGTAATTGTGGATTATGTGACTATCACAAGGCTCAAATCACAAGGACTACTGGAAGAAATTTTCAAAATCTAGAGCAGCTAACACAGCTGTGCAGTTGTTTGTGGGTTTCACTACAGTAGCAGCTGGGCAGAAACTGTACAAAGGAAATAATTCTACTGCTTTGCAGGCAAGAATGTGATTAAAAGCATACTTTTATCTTGTTAGATGAAATAAGAAAACCACACTTTAAAAGCTTACTAAACGATCAGCCCTTTAAAGAACAGTACCATTTTTAAGGCACTCTAGATAATTCAAGTCCTTATTCCCCCCGCAACCATTACTGCCAGTCACCAATCATTGCCAAGTAAATTTCCAGTTTTTTTTTATGTTTCAAATGGCTTAGGAGTAACATCAACAATAATTCAAGTTGTTGAGAATATTTAATTTAGAATACGCAAACAAATCAGATTCAACTACATAGCATAACCTTTAGGAAAAATGAATTAAGGAATATGGCATGTCCTCTGTAATTTAATATTAGACATGACGGCAAAATGCCGGAAACAGACTCTGCAAGAAGGAAACAGAAGTCTTTGATAAGATATATTAAAAATTACCTAGGGACAAGTAATTTTACCTACATTTTCTATTATATGACAACATATTTTTGTTTGCTAATCAGAGACTCAAAAAGATTTTTAATTATTAAATGAAAAATGAATCATCATGAATGAATGAAATCAGGGAGTAAATGGCTCAGGAGCTGGATGGTTCTTTTAAATATTCTTATTATTTTGAATGATCTGGTATTTTTGTATGTGTTGAATTATGAATGTATTTTATATCTGGGCAGGAAAGTTTGATTATTAGATCATTGTCTGATACTCAATGTCAGGAACCTAACCTGAGTCAGAGTGGTAAATGTGTGTGTGTGTGTGTGTGTGTGTGCGCGCGCGCGCGCACGCGCGCGCGTGCACATGTATGCCTGCAAATCTGTATTTAGAAGGAAGAATCTTATTTCTCTCAAGGTATATACTTAATTGTAATAGTTATACTACATTAATGACAGCAGATAAAGGTAATTAACATTTTGGGCCATATGTTTATGTTTCTATGATTGCATGAACAAACTAAAGTTATGTTTGGGGTATGATTTTTGTGGAAGGTCAGCAGAAAATATAAACATTTGGAATCTTGGAAAGTTACAATGGCAATTATTTCAGTGTAGATCACTTTTAGACAACACTTGAAAGGATATGTAATCCTATATGAAAATGCAACATTTATTGATTTTCCAAAGCTACACTATTCTATAAATTTGTAGGAAATTTAAATTGTGGAAACATAAAAGTAATGTGGTTGTTTATTGCATACAGTTTTACACTTTAGTTTTGTCAAATCAAACTACCATTTATTTCTACTGTACAGGAAGGAAAACCCTAAATATTAGAGTTTGTGCCATATTTGACATTGGGAAGGTCTCTCTGTATCAATGTTTATTTCTTTTTTTTCTGTTTCCTATTCATAGCTCTGTTTCTCATAGTATTCTAAGGACTTTTTTCTTTCTCCCAATTTGGGCTTGAACATACCTCATGTTCTCAGTTTGTTTGTTAACAATACTCAGTCTACTATTTGAACCATGTCTCCAGCCCAGAAATTTTTATAGTTAATTGGAGATAGTAACTCATGAATTTTCCTACTAGCCTGAAAAGCATTATCCCCCATGTCTCATCCTTCTTAATCATTAGGATTATAAATTTGAGTCATGGACCCCAAGAGTCAATGACTTTTCATGTCTTATAGATTCCAGTTTGTTATTAATTGTAATAATACACTACCACAGATTGGGTAGCATTAACACTGTAAATACATTGCCTCTGAGTTGGTGGAACTAAAACTCCAAGATCAGAGTTGGCTTCTTCGGAGTTCTCTTTCCTTGGAATATTCAAGGCCTTCTGCTTCTCTTGGAGGAGACTTCAACTTAAATGCTACCTTTGAGATTCTGTTTCCAAATGCAGTCACTTTCTAAGGCAATGGATTTTTTATCTTTAGTGTGATTTCAGTGGGACAGTATCCAACACATAATATATTAGTTAATGAATAGGAGAAAAACTCTGATAGGAAATTATTTCGTTTGGGCATGGAAGTTATGGTATATTTTTTAAAAAATACCAAAAGAGGTAAAGGTTTTATTAGAGCTTGTAAAAAGAGTGTGAAATCTTGACCTTAGACATGCCAAATTCTTGCCCTGTCACACACTTAAATGCCTAGCAGTACTGGAAGATTGAACCCAAAACTCTATACTTGTGAAACAGCATCTCTACTACAGCCATAACTGCAGAATGTAATTTGATTGCTTATTTTGAGGTAGTATCACTATGCCTGGGCCTGCTTGAACAAGCAAAACACATTGCACCCAGGAAATGGTTAGAGTTTCTGAAACTTCTTTTTTTGTCTGGGCTTGCCTGGAACTGGAATTCTCTAATCTATGTTTTCCAAGCAGATAACATTACAGGTTTGAGCCACTTTATCCAGTAAAAATATACAATTTCAAAATATCTTGATATTGCCTATATTTGTGCTTAACATATATAACTAACCTTCATTTTCTCCCTCTTTTGTTTAGTACTCTGAGTTGAAAACATTGGCTTTCTTGATATACTTGGCTTCGTTTTCAATGGAATCCTATCACAATCAAAAAAAGTCCTAAAAGTTTATGTTAAAAATCATGGAAAAGAAGGTTTCAGGTTGGAAAAAAAAACACTGATCCTTAAGTTATAAATGCAGTATATTTAAAGGGTTAGTCAATGCTTTCTGAAGTATGAGAAGAGAAGGAAGGCAGAAATGTGAACGATGTCATGTCTCTGTATAAATTCTGTAGTTGTCACTTCATGTTATCTTCCTTCCTTAAAGCTTGCTTTATTAAAAAGCCTCTGGGTATATATTGGTTGGACTGATTGGTAACCTTACCTAGGAAATGAAGCTGATTTTAGAAGGCAGATTGTGTGGTAAATAAAGGAATGATGAGAATGAGCACAGATATTGTCACAGAATGAGCTGACCAGTTTCAGCTTCTGAACAGAATAACAAAGCAAAGTTTCAAGTGTAATTATCCACATTGGAATATATATATAGAGAGAGAGAATATAGAATCTATATAGAATCTATAGATATAGATAGATATGTAGATAGATAGATAGATAGATAGATAGATAGATAGATACATGTCCATATACATATACATACATACATGAAAAAGTAAATCTCCAGTAGAATATAGAGAAACTTGGCATGACAAATATTAAACTATATCAAACTGATTGCAGGAAAAGTACAGTAAATATCAATAGTTTAGCATAGATTTTGCATACATTTTGTAAAGGCTAAACATTCTTTCTTTATTATAAACTTTACAAATATCCTTATTATGTTTTAAGTTTTTTTAAGTGAAAATACCATAAAGAGGGGTTACAATTACATGGGCAAGGTAATGAGTATATTTCTTATCAAACATTGTTGCCTCCTCCTTTGTTTCCCCTTACCATCCCTACCTTTCTCCCCTACCCCGCTCCCCACTCCCGTGCCAAAGTTGTAAAGTTCGTTTTTCTACATAACATCTTGTATATCTCACTGTTGCAATAGGTCCATCTGTATCCCTATTTAAACAATTTGTTCCCTTCCCCCCACACACACAAATTATACCATCATCAAATACAATGGAAACAGGGTTACTTTTTTATATATTGTAGTAAGAGCATCTACACAATGCTGGAAATTGGAATTACACAAAATATGCAACATGGTTAGGCACTGGTCGTTCAAGGATGTAATCTTAGCTAGTTAAGAGATTGAGATCCGAAGATCACAGTTCAAAGCCAGCCTGAGTAGGAAACTTCATTAGATTCTCATCTCCAATTAACCACCAGGGGAAATGGAGTTCAGTTCAGATTGTATGTCGAGCTCTGGCCTAGAACACAAAAGCACCATCCAGGTCCTGAGTTTAAGCACTAGGACTAACAGAAACAAAAACACAAAATACAATATGGAGTTAGATATTTTATAATGAAGCACATTTTAATATATTCTACATTGTTAGAAAGACTAGACTTCTGTGTTAGCTTTATAACCTTCCATAATAAGTGGTATTGTCCATTTATTAAGCAGCTTACTCAGATTTACAAGGAAAGTTTCAGGGTATGTTCAGTTGGTTTTATTGCTTTGGTGGGCCTGTGACAAGACAATGTGAAGGTGGAGAGTATGTCAAAGAGAAAAGTTTTTGACTTAGAATGATTAAAGATAAAAGAAGAAAGAAGATGAGAGTCTATGTTCTCATGGGTTTCACTCTGAAGAACTTAACCTCCAGAGGAAATATTCAGGTATTCTCAGGAAATGGTAAATCATTTTTCTTTAACACAGGTCTTTCTGGGGCATTCTAAATTCAAATGGCAACATCTTCACCAATGATGATGACTTGTCCAGGGGTGGAAGCAACTAGACATTACTATAAATTCAAGTCAGATCTCAACAGACAATATTTTATGGAATTCCTATTAAAATATTTCCTTGCAGACTGATTGGGTCTTTATTCTACACGTGTTTGTATGTGTGTATGTGTGTATTTGAATAAATATATAGCAACTGTTGGCAATGAAGATGGATATGAGTTTCTTTTATCAAAGAAACAAACTTATGAAGTGGTAGCCTTTATATATAAAACCTTAATAGTAACAATAAAATTAATATTATTACTATTATTATTTTTGATGGCTATAGGGCTTGAACTCTGGGTCTTGGCATTGTCCCTCAGCTCTGCAGCTCAAGGCTACCACTCTACTACTTGAGCAACAGTGACACTTCACATTTTCTGAACCTTTAGTTGGAGATAAGGGTCTCACAGACTTTCCTGCCCAGGCTGGCTTTGAACAGAGAACCTCAATTCTCAGCCTCCTTAGTAGCTAGGATTACAGGTGTGAGCCACTGGCACCTGTCAGTAAAGTTATTTTGAAAAAGAAAAAATCCCACAATTGTATACTTAAAAAAAAATCACAATCTGGCAAGTGTATCTCTAATGTTGTTATGTCAAGTAACCATAGGCAGTAATCATTTTTAGATCTCACTATATCCTGTCCAATGCCAGATAATATTTCATTAATTTACTTTAATTTTTCATAACAAAGTTCATTATGAATGCCAAACAGTACAATTTTCTAGTGAGTATAGAGAATTCTTCAACATATTTATTTCAACAAACAGCATTTTGCACTTGGTTGGTTTGTTTTTGTTTTTAATTTTGCCAGCACTGGGAGCTTGAAATCACTCTCCCTAAACTTCTCTTGCTCTAGGCTAGCACACTACCAATTAAGCCACAGCACCACTTCCAGTTTTTCTGCTTACATCATACTGAGGAATCAAATCAAGTGCTTCATGCATGCTAGGCCAGCATTCTACCACTAACCACATTCCCAGTCATTGGGTCCTGGTATATTTCCCCTTCTAGATTAATAGAAACATTCCAGGTTCCGAACTTGAAGCTGATCTTTGCCATCCAATAACATCACATTCTTGTGGATAGCACTAGCTGGCCTCATGAGCATAGCAGCCAGCTGGAGCTCAGCTATCTGATGGCCTTGGCCTCCAACAATGCAATCATTTCTGTGCACAGACTGAAAACTGTTATAGGAAATTTTGATTTATTCCATTCTATTCTCAGCTACATGCCATTCTCAGCTTTGTATGTTTTAAATTCTGTTAAACATTTATTACTATTTCCTGCCATTCTCAAAAGTAACATATATGTTTTACTTTAAAGTTTATTCAAACATGCAAAAATGTTAATGTAGTTGCTATCCACCAGTGGCTCATGTTTTAATATCTAGCTACTTTAGAGGTCAAAAAGTGCGGATTCAGGTTTAAATCATCCCATGCAGAAAAATCTGAGCTATTTCTCCAATTAAGAAACCAAAATCGAGAAGTGGAGATGTGGCTCAAGTGGTAGAGTGTCAGCTTTGAGCAAAAAGACTAAGCAAGAATAATAGGTCAACTTCTAACTCCATTATTTACTCATGGAACACACACACACACACACAGAGTCAACATTCTCCTAGACTCCCCTTCTTGAGCAGTATTCAATGCCATTAACTGAATGCAAGTTTTCTCCAAATTCTTATGGTAGGGATTAAACTACATTTGTATTTATGGTAATGTATTTTTTGTACTTTTTGTTTTGCAATTTTTTGTACTAATGTGACAGAACAGTGTTTTGTGAAGACTAAACAGAAATCAATGTGTTGGTAAATAGGTAGGTGACAAGTAGACTGAAAGATGCAGATAATACCACTTGAAATTTTATTTCTCCAAACTTGTATATATATACATATGTATGTATTTATAATTTCTGCCAAGATTTTATTTCCATTAATAATTATCTATTTGTTCCATTACATAAATTTAACATATTGTGTGCTTCATAGTAGATTAATATTTATAGAATTTCTTTCATTTGGAGACCAGGTTCTGCAGTGTAGACCAAGCTTTCCTCAACTCTTTAGTCTCCTGAGTATTGGCTGGCATTACCATGTGGTTGCATAGTACCATGTCCAGCTATATTATTTATATTTTGTCCAGTAGAATATTACTGTGAACAGCTTTAAGCCATATATCTTCATAAGTATGAATGAATTTCTTGCAGAAAATATAATAACTAACGATACTGAGTGAAGCCAATTATGGTAGGCATGCCTGTAATCCCAGCACCCAAGAGGATTGTAAGTTTAAGAGCAGCCTGAGCTACACAGCAAGTCCCTTTTAAAACAAAAAAACAACAACTGGTGAACTTCGAAGAGGGAAAGTATTATTAAGTGGGATGATAGGAACATACAAAATTTAGTGTGTGTGTGTGTGTGTGTGTGTGTGTGTGCACGTGCACGCTTGTGTTGGTCCTAGGGCTTGAACTAAGGGTCTGGGCACTGTTCCTGAGGTTTATGCTCAAGTCTATCACTCTACCACTTGAACCAAACTCCACCTCAAGCTTTTTTAGAGCTCATTGGAGATGAGTCTGCTCCAGTTTCCTGTCCTGTCCAGGCTTAGAACCTTTTGTAAGTAAGATTACAGGAGTGAGTCTGTAGTAGTTCTATTACTGTTAAGTAATATAGTAAACATCATGCCAGTTTATACTCCTTCCAGCAGTGTTTGAGTGTTGAACACACACCTAAAATAAAACCCGCTCCATGTTTGATGACATCCAGATCTCATAGTCCCATGAGATAAGTATTGTTATGCTCCCTTTACCTGTGAAGAATTTGAGATCCAGAGAGTTTAGTTAATTTTGAGTCCCCAGCTAGTATACAGTGGAGCCTGTATTCAAGCCCAACTAGGTCTGTTTATTTCAGAAAACATAGAGTCATCATGTGTTCTAGTCAACATGTGTTCTAGCAAGTACTGCTCTTTGCAAGTACAGTTCTGTTCCTGACAGATTACCTTTCTCTCTCTTTAACTGTTTGCACCTCCTTTCATAAGCTAGGGAAAGCACAAGTGATGAGAAGAGCCATTTTTTGAAAGGAAAATTGATGATGGGGTTTGAACTTGGTATCACATCCATATTAGTCTGATCTTCCATTTGGGTTATGCCTCCAGCACTATATTTCTGTTTTTTCTTTTGTATTATTATTATCAAGGTGAGTTACACAGAGGTTACAGTCATATAAGTCAGGTCAGGATACATTTTTTTTTGAAATGTCACTCCTTCCCTTGCTCTCTCAATTTTTCTCTCTCACTGGTTTGGTTTTATTAACTTCCTCCTCCTCCTCCTCCTCCTTCTCCTCCTTCTTTTTTATTGTTATTATTATTATTACTATTATTATTATTGTTGTGCTGTAGAGGAGTTAGTTACATTTGTGTGGTAATGACTACATTTCTTTTGTCTTTGTTTTTATTTTACTCAGTAATGAGGCTTGAACCCAGTGCCTGGACACTGTCTCTGAGCTCTTTTGCTGAAGAACTGCACTCATATTGAGCCACAGCTCTACTTCCCTGAGTGCATTTCTTTTTGGACAATGTCACCCTTTCCCTTCATCTCTTCCAGTTTTCCAGTCCTTCCCCACAAACAAGTTGCACAGGTCATTTTAAATATAGTTCCAATTAAATACCACTGTTGAACATGTTCAACCTTTGTCCCTCCTTTTCTACAACCCCTTTAGCTTCTCAACGAGAAATAAATTCTAAAAATAAAAATGAAAGAAAATAAAAAAATATCATCTTGTTTCTTTTTCCTGTTCACTGGTTTTTTTTGAGCTAGGATGTGTGTGTGTGTGTGTGTGTGTGTGTGTGTGTGTGTGTGTGTGTGTGTGTGTGTGTGTTTGAATACTGGGGCTTGAACTCAGGGAGCTGACCTTTAGCTTTTTTACTCAAGGGTAACAGTCTAAGACTTGAACCAAACTTCCACTTCTTCATTTTGAATGGTTAATTGAAGATCAAAGTTTCACAGGTTTTTCCTACCTGGTCTAGCTTCAGTTCACTTTCCTCAGATCTCAGATTTCTAAATAGCTAGAGATACAGATGTGAACCACTGGTGGTGCTTGGCTTACCTTCTTTTTGTTAAGTAATTGAAATGTAAAAGAAGGTGCAACCACAGTAAAAAAAGAAATCAATCTAACTTTCCAAGCTTCATTAATTTTTAATATTTTGTCACATTAGATACGTGCAGAAAAACATTTTTTTGTAAATGCTCCTGAAAT
>NW_012284866.1:0-2768 GCF_000151885.1 Dipodomys ordii | reverse complement strand
ATTATTTTTGATGGCTATAGGGCTTGAACTCTGGGTCTGGGCATTGTCCCTCAGCTCTGCAGCTCAAGGCTACCACTCTACTACTTGAGCAACAGTGCCACTTTACATTTTCTGAACCTTTAGTTGGAGATAAGGGTCTCACAGACTTTCCTGCCCAGGCTGGCTTTGAACAGAGAACCTCAATTCTCAGCCTCCTTAGTAGCTAGGATTACAGGTGTGAGCCACTGGCACCTGTCAGTAAAGTTATTTTGAAAAAGAAAAAATCCCACAATTGTATACTTAAAAAAAAATCACAATCTGGCAAGTGTATCTCTAATGTTGTTATGTCAAGTAACCATAGGCAGTAATCATTTTTAGATCTCACTATGTCCTGTCCAATGCCAGATAATATTTCATTAATTTACTTTAATTTTTCATAACAAAGTTCATTATGAATGCCAAACAGTACAATTTTCTAGTGAGTATAGAGAATTCTTCAACATATTTATTTCAACAAACAGCATTTTGCACTTGGTTGGTTTGTTTTTGTTTTTAATTTTGCCAGCACTGGGAGCTTGAAATCAGGGCCTGGGCACTCTCCCTAAACTTCTCTTGCTCTAGGCTAGCACACTACCAATTAAGCCACAGCACCACTTCCAGTTTTTCTGCTTACATCATACTGAGGAATCAAATCAAGTGCTTCATGCATGCTAGGCTAGCATTCTACCACTAACCACATTCCCAGTCATTGGGTCCTGGTATATTTCCCCTTCTAGATTAATAGAAACATTCCAGGTTCCGAACTTGAAGCTGATCTTTGCCATCCAATAACATCACATTCTTGTGGATAGCACTAGCTGGCCTCATGAGCATAGCAGCCAGCTGGAGCTCAGCTATCTGATGGCCTTGGCCTCCAACAATGCAATCATTTCTGTGCACAGACTGAAAACTGTTATAGGAAATTTTGATTTATTCCATTCTATTCTCAGCTACATGCCATTCTCAGCTTTGTATGTTTTAAATTCTGTTAAACATTTATTACTATTTCCTGCCATTCTCAAAAGTAACATATATGTTTTACTTTAAAGTTTATTCAAACATGCAAAAATGTTAATGTAGTTGCTATCCACCAGTGGCTCATGTTTTAATATCTAGCTACTTTAGAGGTCAAAAAGTGCGGATTCAGGTTTAAATCATCCCATGCAGAAAAATCTGAGCTATTTCTCCAATTAAGAAACCAAAATCGAGAAGTGGAGATGTGGCTCAAGTGGTAGAGTGTCAGCTTTGAGCAAAAAGACTAAGCAAGAATAATAGGTCAACTTCTAACTCCACACACACACACACACAGAGTCAACATTCTCCTAGACTCCCCTTCTTGAGCAGTATTCAATGCCATTAACTGAATGCAAGTTTTCTCCAAATTCTTATGGTAGGGATTAAACTACATTTGTATTTATGGTAATGTATTTTTGTACTTTTTGTTTTGCAATTTTTTGTACTAATGTGACAGAACAGTGTTTTGTGAAGACTAAACAGAAATCAATGTGTTGGTAAATAGGTAGGTGACAAGTAGACTGAAAGATGCAGATAATACCACTTGAAATTTTATTTCTCCAAACTTGTATATATATACATATGTATGTATTTATAATTTCTGCCAAGATTTTATTTCCATTAATAATTATCTATTTGTTCCATTACATAAATTTAACATATTGTGTGCTTCATAGTAGATTAATATTTATAGAATTTCTTTCATTTGGAGACCAGGTTCTGCAGTGTAGACCAAGCTTTCCTCAACTCCTTAGTCTCCTGAGTATTGGCTGGCATTACCATGTGGTTGCATAGTACCTCCTTTCATAAGCTAGGGAAAGCACAAGTGATGAGAAGAGCCATTTTTTGAAGGGAAAATTGATGATGGGGTTTGAACTTGGTATCACATCCATATTAGTCTGATCTTCCATTTGGGTTATGCCTCCAGCACTATATTTCTGTTTTTTCTTTTGTATTATTATTATCAAGGTGAGTTACACAGAGGTTATAGTCATATAAGTCAGGTCAGGATACATTTTTTTTTGAAATGTCACTCCTTCCCTTGCTCTCTCAATTTTTCTCTCTCACTGGTTTGGTTTTATTAACTTCCTCCTCCTCCTCCTCCTCCTTCTCCTCCTTCTTTTTTTATTGTTATTATTATTATTACTATTATTATTATTGTTGTGCTGTAGAGGAGTTAGTTACATTTGTGTGGTAATGACTACATTTCTTTTGTCTTTGTTTTTATTTTACTCAGTAATGAGGCTTGAACCCAGTGCCTGGACACTGTCTCTGAGCTCTTTTGCTGAAGAACTGCACTCATATTGAGCCACAGCTCTACTTCCCTGAGTGCATTTCTTTTTGGACAATGTCACCCTTTCCCTTCATCTCTTCCAGTTTTCCAGTCCTTCCCCACAAACAAGTTGCACAGGTCATTTTAAATATAGTTCCAATTAAATACCACTGTTGAACATGTTCAACCTTTGTCCCTCCTTTTCTACAACCCCTTTAGCTTCTCAACGAGAAATAAATTCTAAAAATAAAAATGAAAGAAAATAAAAAAATATCATCTTGTTTCTTTTTCCTGTTCACTGGTTTTTTTTGAGCTAGGATGTGTGTGTGTGTGTGTGTGTGTGTGTGTGTGTGTGTTTGAATACTGGGGCTTGAACTCAGGGAGCTGACCTTTAGCTTTTTTACTCAAGGGTAACAGTCTAAGACTTGAACCAAACTTCCACTTCTTCATTTTGAATGGTTAA
>NW_012284865.1:0-2058 GCF_000151885.1 Dipodomys ordii | reverse complement strand
AAGAGAAAGAGATGAGAGTCTATGTCTCATGGGTTTCACTCTGAAGAACTTAATCTCCAGAGGAAATATTCAGGTATTCTCAGGAAATGGTAAATCATTTTTCTTTAACACAGGTCTTTCTGGGGCATTCTAAATTCAAATGGCAACATCTTTACCAATGATGATGACTTGTCCAGGGGTGGAAGCAACTAGACATTACTATAAATTCAAGTCAGATCTCAACAGACAATATTTTATGGAATTCCTATTAAAATATTTCCTTGCAGACTGATTGGGTCTTTATTCTACACGTGTTTGTGTGTGTGTATGTGTGTATTTGAATAAATATATAGCAACTGTTGGCAATGAAGATGGATATGAGTTTCTTTTATCAAAGAAACAAACTTATGAAGTGGTAGCCTTTATATATAAAACCTTAATAGTAACAATAAAATTAATATTATTACTATTATTATTTTTGATGGCTATAGGGCTTGAACTCTGGGTCTGGGCATTGTCCCTCAGCTCTGCAGCTCAAGGCTACCACTCTACTACTTGAGCAACAGTGCCACTTCACATTTTCTGAACCTTTAGTTGGAGATAAGGGTCTCACAGACTTTCCTGCCCAGACTGGCTTTGAACAGAGAACCTCAATTCTCAGCCTCCTTAGTAGCTAGGATTACAGGTGTGAGCCACTGGCACCTGTCAGTAAAGTTATTTTGAAAAAGAAAAAATCCCACAATTGTATACTTAAAAAAAATCACAATCTGGCAAGTGTATCTCTAATGTTGTTATGTCAAGTAACCATAGGCAGTAATCATTTTTAGATCTCACTATGTCCTGTCCAATGCCAGATAATATTTCATTAATTTACTTTAATTTTTCATAACAAAGTTCATTATGAATGCCAAACAGTACAATTTTCTAGTGAGTATAGAGAATTCTTCAACATATTTATTTCAACAAACAGCATTTTGCACTTGGTTGGTTTGTTTTTGTTTTTAATTTTGCCAGCACTGGAAGCTTGAAATCAGGGCCTGGGCACTCTCCCTAAACTTCTCTTGCTCTAGGCTAGCACACTACCAATTAAGCCACAGCACCACTTCCAGTTTTTCTGCTTACATCATACTGAGGAATCAAATCAAGTGCTTCATGCATGCTAGGCTAGCATTCTACCACTAACCACATTCCCAGTCATTGGGTCCTGGTATATTTCCCCTTCTAGATTAATAGAAACATTCCAGGTTCCGAACTTGAAGCTGATCTTTGCCATCCAATAACATCACATTCTTGTGGATAGCACTAGCTGGCCTCATGAGCATAGCAGCCAGCTGGAGCTCAGCTATCTGATGGCCTTGGCCTCCAACAATGCAATCATTTCTGTGCACAGACTGAAAACTGTTATAGGAAATTTTGATTTATTCCATTCTATTCTCAGCTACATGCCATTCTCAGCTTTGTATGTTTTAAATTCTGTTAAACATTTATTACTATTTCCTGCCATTCTCAAAAGTAACATATATGTTTTACTTTAAAGTTTATTCAAACATGCAAAAATGTTAATGTAGTTGCTATCCACCAGTGGCTCATGTTTTAATATCTAGCTACTTTAGAGGTCAAAAAGTGCGGATTCAGGTTTAAATCATCCCATGCAGAAAAATCTGAGCTATTTCTCCAATTAAGAAACCAAAATCGAGAAGTGGAGATGTGGCTCAAGTGGTAGAGTGTCAGCTTTGAGCAAAAAGACTAAGCAAGAATAATAGGTCAACTTCTAACTCCATTATTTACTCATGGAACACACACACACACACACAGAGTCAACATTCTCCTAGACTCCCCTTCTTGAGCAGTATTCAATGCCATTAACTGAATGCAAGTTTTCTCCAAATTCTTATGGTAGGGATTAAACTACATTTGTATTTATGGTAATGTATATTTTGTACTTTTTGTTTTGCAATTTTTTTTTATTGTAAAGATACTATACAGAGGGTTACAGTTACATGAGTGAAGTAATGAGTAACTTTCCTCTTGAACATGTTAAGCCCTCATTGTTTCCCCTACTTCCCCTCCTCCCTCCTT
>NW_012284864.1:0-2966 GCF_000151885.1 Dipodomys ordii | reverse complement strand
TCATTCCGAACTTGAAGCTGATCTTTGTCATCCAATAACATCACATTCTTGTGGTATAGCACTAGCTGGCCTCATGAGCATAGCAGCCAGCTGGAGCTCAGCTATCTGATGGCCTTGGCCTCCAACAATGCAATCATTTCTGTGCACAGACTGAAAACTGTTATAGGAAATTTTGATTTATTCCATTCTATTCTCAGCTACATGCCATTCTCAGCTTTGTATGTTTTAAATTCTGTTAAACATTTATTACTATTTCCTGCCATTCTCAAAAGTAACATATATGTTTTACTTTAAAGTTTATTCAAACATGCAAAAATGTTAATGTAGTTGCTATCCACCAGTGGCTCATGTTTTAATATCTAGCTACTTTAGAGGTCAAAAAGTGCGGATTCAGGTTTAAATCATCCCATGCAGAAAAATCTGAGCTATTTCTCCAATTAAGAAACCAAAATCGAGAAGTGGAGATGTGGCTCAAGTGGTAGAGTGTCAGCTTTGAGCAAAAAGACTAAGCAAGAATAATAGGTCAACTTCTAACTCCATTATTTACTCATGGAACACACACACACACACACAGAGTCAACATTCTCCTAGACTCCCCTTCTTGAGCAGTATTCAATGCCATTAACTGAATGCAAGTTTTCTCCAAATTCTTATGGTAGGGATTAAACTACATTTGTATTTATGGTAATGTATTTTTTGTACTTTTTGTTTTGCAATTTTTTGTACTAATGTGACAGAACAGTGTTTTGTGAAGACTAAACGGAAATCAATGTGTTGGTAAATAGTAGTGACAGTAGACTGAAAGATGCAGATATACCACTTGAAATTTTTATTCTTCCAAACTTGTATATATATACATATGTATGTATTTATAATTTCTGCCAAGATTTTATTTCCATTAATAATTATCTATTTGTTCCATTACATAAATTTAACATATTGTGTGCTTCATAGTAGATTAATATTTATAGAATTTCTTTCATTTGGAGACCAGGTTCTGCAGTGTAGACCAAGCTTTCCTCAACTCCTTAGTCTCCTGAGTATTGGCTGGCATTACCATGTGGTTGCATAGTACCATGTCCAGCTATATTATTTATATTTTGTCCAGTAGAATATTACTGTGAACAGCTTTAAGCCATATATCTTCATAAGTATGAATGAATTTCTTGCAGAAAATATAATAACTAAAGATACTGAGTGAAGCCAATTATGGTAGGCATGCCTGTAATCCCAGCACCCAAGAGGATTGTACGTTTAAGAGCAGCCTGAGCTACACAGCAAGTCCCTTTTAAAACAAAAAAACAACAACTGGTGAACTTCGAAGAGGGAAAGTATTATTAAGTGGGATGATAGGAACATACAAAATTTAGTGTGTGTGTGTGTGTGTGTGTGTGTGTGTGTGTGCACGTGCACGCTTGTGTTGGTCCTAGGGCTTGAACTAAGGGTCTGGGCACTGTTCCTGAGGTTTATGCTCAAGTCTATCACTCTACCACTTGAACCAAACTCCACCTCAAGCTTTTTTAGAGCTCATTGGAGATGAGTCTGCTCCAGTTTCCTGTCCTGTCCAGGCTTAGAACCTTTTGTAAGTAAGATTACAGGAGTGAGTCTGTAGTAGTTCTATTACTGTTAAGTAATATAGTAAACATCATGCCAGTTTATAATCCTTCCAGCAGTGTTTGAGTGTTGAACACACACCTAAAATAAAACCCGCTCCATGTTTGATGACATCCAGATCTCATAGTCCCGTGAGATAAGTATTGTTATGCTCCCTTTACCTGTGAAGAATTTGAGATCCAGAGAGTTTAGTTAATTTTGAGTCCCCAGCTAGTATACAGTGGAGCCTGTATTCAAGCCCAACTAGGTCTGTTTATTTCAGAAAACATAGAGTCATCATGTGTTCTAGTCAACATGTGTTCTAGCAAGTACTGCTCTTTGCAAGTACAGTTCTGTTCCTGACAGATTACCTTTCTCTCTCTTTAACTGTTTGCACCTCCTTTCATAAGCTAGGGAAAGCACAAGTGATGAGAAGAGCCATTTTTTGAAGGGAAAATTGATGATGGGGTTTGAACTTGGTATCACATCCATATTAGTCTGATCTTCCATTTGGGTTATGCCTCCAGCATTATATTTCTGTTTTTTCTTTTGTATTATTATTATCAAGGTGAGTTACACAGAGGTTACAGTCATATAAGTCAGGTCAGGATACATTTTTTTTTGAAATGTCACTCCTTCCCTTGCTCTCTCAATTTTTCTCTCTCACTGGTTTGGTTTTATTAACTTCCTCCTCCTCCTCCTCCTCCTTCTCCTCCTTCTTTTTTTTATTGTTATTATTATTATTACTATTATTATTATTGTTGTGCTGTAGAGGAGTTAGTTACATTTGTGTGGTAATGACTACATTTCTTTTGTCTTTGTTTTTATTTTACTCAGTAATGAGGCTTGAACCCAGTGCCTGGACACTGTCTCTGAAGCTCTTTTGCTGAAGAATTGCACTCATATTGAGCCACAGCTCTACTTCCCTGAGTGCATTTCTTTTTGGACAATGTCAGCCTTTCCCTTCATCTCTTCCAGTTTTCCAGTCCTTCCCCACAAACAAGTTGCACAGGTCATTTTAAATATAGTTCCAATTAAATACCACTGTTGAACATGTTCAACCTTTGTCCCTCCTTTTCTACAACCCCTTTAGCTTCTCAACGAGAAATAAATTCTAAAAATAAAAATGAAAGAAAATAAAAAAATATCATCTTGTTTCTTTTTCCTGTTCACTGTTTTTTTTTTTGAGCTAGGATGTGTGTGTGTGTGTGTGTGTGTGTGTGTGTGTGTGTGTGTGTGTTTGAATACTGGGGCTTGAACTCAGGGAGCTGACCTTTAGCTTTTTTTACTCAAGGGCAAGGAGCTGACATTTAACTTTTTTTACTCACGGCTACCATTCTAATACTTGAACCAAAATTACACTTCCTCATTTT
>NW_012284863.1:0-57579 GCF_000151885.1 Dipodomys ordii | reverse complement strand
ACTGGCAAACTTGCATAATCAGCAGTGCATAGAATTAGCACTTCATGTTTTTTCCACAGGTTTGGACAGCATCTTCATCAGCTTGACAGATGGAATTTTTTTAAGTTCTTCATTTTGTTCTCATGTCTATAGCTACACAGTCCCTTTCGAGGACCTCATGGAAGATAAAGAGTCATGGGCCCAGGATAATTGTCTGTAGGCATGATCTGTTAGCTTGCTTTATTATTTATCACCAGAAAATCTTAACTATGTGCCATTAAAGACCAATCTGCCCAATTTGACATAGGAGAGAACTAGTAACAGAGCACACAAGCATTGGCATTCTCTAGCTGGAAATTGAAAAGATGACATCTTTGCTTGGTGGAAAAATTTTCTGAGAACCTCTATGCACTTAGTTCTAGGTGTTACTACCGCAATTATAGATGGTTTGTGCTTGCATCTGCACATTCTAGCTTTAGTTATCCCTTTCATAATAACTACTAGAGTTCTTGACATGTCACAGACTCTGTCCTCTCATGTTAAAGCTTAATAAACTTGAGAGCTAAAGTCACATGCTTAGTAACAGAATCATATATAGAACAACGTATATAAGTAGATACATGTAGCTTATTAGTAGGCAGAATGATTTATTTTGTTTTCAGATATGTAAGAAAGTCCCTAAGGAAGATAGAGCAGAAAAATAATCTATTATTTAACTGTAGGTAGAGGCAAAAGCAATATTCAAATTAGAGGGATAGGTTCTAAAACTATCTGCTATTAGACATTTATCCATGGAATGGTATGATAATATGGCGATTTTTTTGGTCAGTTGTGGGGCTTGAATTCTGGGCCTGTCAAGGTCCCTCAGCTATTCAGCTCAAGGCTAACGCTCTGGGAGCCCTGAGTCCTAATAGTCCTGCAAGTCTTAACACTGTACTTCCTTAGTGATGGGATAGGAATTTCAGCCTTACTGGACTTAGCATTGATTTCTATGTCCTTTCCTAGCACCTGGCCAAAATTATGATACATAGTTACAGAATGAAAATGTAATGCCATCTTAAGAAAGTCATTTAGGGCTCTGGGAATGTGACTTCATGGTACAGTGATTGCCTAGCATGCATGAAACTCTAGGTTAAATTCTTCAATACCACATAAACAGAAAAAGAAACACTGGAAGTTCTGCTGTGCCTCAAGTGGTAGAGTGCTAGCCTTGAGCAAAAAAAAAATGCTCAGGATAATTCCCTAGTTCCAGGGACTAGTTTAAGCCCCAGGACTGGCAAAAATAAATAAATAAATAAAACAAAGACAACAGTAAATGCAAAATAAATAACACATACTTGGAATATATAATTGCTCCTTTCATACTGATACCTGACAATAGTCTCTAATTCATGTACTTTACCTATATTAGGATACTGTGTTGAAAAAAAAGATTTGTTCATTAGGTCACAGCAATTAATTCCAGGAATGTGGTTAGATGTCAGGTGAAGATTAATTCTGGAAATTCAAAGATTCCAGGCTTTGAGTGATCACTGCTAATCACAATCAAAAGGGTAGTCTAAGTGAGATTTGGAAATCTTTTTGGTCAGTCATGGCACCAAAAAGGCAAAGGCTAATTAATAGTTGTGACAGAAGAGAACGAATAACTCCAGATGGAAGGAATAAATAATAGTAACTAAGGTATGCCAGAAACTGTTCTAAGGAACCATTTTTGGTTATTGAAGAACTAAATATCAACTAGGCTTATTCCTCATTGCCTTTAATATTCTAAATCTCTTAGGCTAATTCTTAATCTCTGTATGATATATGTCTTTCCTTCTATATTGTTCTTTCAAGTAATCATTATTAAAGGGATCAGATCCAATGAAGAATGAATCAGAGACCCTGCAGGTGCATCTGAAAATGTTCATATCCTGTGTCAAATGTTAGAACATCTTTGAATCTAGTACATAAACAGTCTGAGCAGTCAGTCTAGTGGATATCATTGGAGAAATTCAGAAGGTCACATTTTTTTCCAGCAAATCTTATCCCTTATAATAAATGACAGCATGCTGGGTCAGCCTCCTATTAATATGACAAAGTACTTTATAAAATCAACTTAAAAGAAGAAAAGATTAATCTTGGCTTCTGATTTTATACATTTCAGTTTATGTTTCTTATCCTCATTGCTTTGGATTGGTGGTGGCACTTACCCCATGTCAGGAACATTAGATGGAGCATGTGTTCATAGAAGCCAGCAAGTAAAGAAGAGGAGGAATAGGAGTGGGAGAGAAAGAAAGAGCAGGAGGGGGAGAGGGAGAGGAAGAGTGAGGGGGAGAAGAAAAAACAGAAGGAGACAGAGAAGAAAAAAAAGGAAGAGGAGGAAAGGACTTTGATCTTAATGTCCTCTTTGATCACAATTTCTCAGTGACCAAATCTCTACAACTGTGCCCACTTGAAAAGGTTCATCACCTCTTTATGGCAACATAGTGAAAGCTAATTATTAATCCCAATGCTTTATGATTTCAGATTTAATTTCTAGAGTGGTGGGTAAATATTTCTATACAATTGTGATAACTTCTGTTCCTAAATATTTACTTGAATTAATCAGAAGAAATATTTGCCTTGGAGTTGGTTTGGTTATACAATTGTTGGAGAGATGAATGACATATTTAGAATGCAAATACACTTTATTTAATAGATAAAGAAGCTTCAAGAGATGTCATTTTGTGATTTTCAAAAATGACTATTTCGATGGAGTTCCAGGAAGATGGCGGAGGAGAAACTGGAGGCTAAACAAGCTCTTGCATAGAAAACAGTTTTAGTGTTCTAGTGAACAGTCCTAAAGCCACAGAATCACAACAAGTGTGCCATCACAGTGCAGAGAGTTAGGCCAGAGAGGGAAAATCCAGGCAAGGAGACAGATCTGAGCACTTGCCAGCTGCCGCAGCTGTGGTGACAATGGCCATAGCCGCCATACCTGCAACACAGAGAGTCCAGGACAAAGGTGTCAGATGCGGCAGGTGAGCAGATTCTACTCACCACCAGCAAGAAACAGCAAGGAGCAGACATCTTCATCCTGCACTTTGCAGACCAGAGATGATCCAGGAACTAAGACTCCGGTGTGAGTAGAAGCCTGACATCCTCACTTCTTCTCAGGGAGCAGAGGAGGGAAGGCTACCCCTCCCCCCCAATACCAGAGATCTCCATCTTTGATACTGACAAAGGCCCAGCTGAGCAGCTAGCTCCAACGCAGGCCTTGAAAGAAAACAAAAGTCCTTTAGCAGGTCACCGGAACCTAACCTTACCTGCCAGGCTCAGCTCCACCCAGGGAAAAGTCATCCAGCTCGAGCCACCAGCCCCAGGAGTGGCTTTCTTCACTGGGTAAACAGAGCCAGAGGCTGCCTCTCCCTACAGCAGCCTTGAAAATCAATTGAAATTCAGTAAACATAAACCCTGAGAATGGCTCCAGGTTGGGCTCTGTGAGTTTCTCAGAAGCTAGCTGTTTGCTGGAAGGCCTCAACTCTACCCAGAACCTAGCCTCATCACAGCATCTCCAAACTAGAGGAAACAGCCATCTTCCTCTTTTGTGATAATCAAAGCAGATCTCCCTCCCATTGACCTATCTTGGGAGGAGGATCACAAAATCCTGGGTAAAGCAGAGCATTTTTCTGCCTGCTCAAACAAACTGACTTACGAAACCAACCAAGCCACAAGAAAATCAAACACCACAAGCAGACCAGAGACTCCAACAAGAGATTGGTTATAGACACAAGGGAGATATAGGATCTTCCCATCTCCCCCCCCCCAAAAAAAATCAAAGAACTCTTTTTTTGTACCTTTTATTAAAAAAATTTTTCTAAAACTTTTTTTTAATTTTTAACTTAAAAAAATTTTGCTTTCTATTAACTTTTTTGTCTTCCTCTTATAATTTTTATTTTAGGGGTATATGTGTGTGTACTTTTTTCCCTTTTCTTTTTTTCTCTTTTTTAAATTTTTTTGATTAGTTCTACTGACCATTTGATCCTTTTTTTCTTTCCTTCTCATTCTTTTCACTTTTTCTTTTCTCTCATTCTTCTTTGCATGACTTAATTGCTGTTCTGCTCATCCTCAGATATACCTGTAGTCGATTATTAGACCTTAGCCCCATTGTGTACACACTTAATCCAGAAATTTTTTACTCAATTTAAAACCTCTTAGACTTAAATTCCTTAATAGCATTACTACCTTTTATGCCTATATAATATTTTAAGCATTTTTATTTTTAAGTTTTTCATGTCTCCTTTCTATCCCTCCCCTTCTCTTATTTTATCAACGTTCTTCTCTGCATATTACGTTTTCATATTTGCATAATTTTAAGTGTTGCACTTTTTAGTTTTTAATTTTTGTTTTTCCATTTTTTCTTCTTTTTTTCTTTCTCTTTCTTCTTTTTTTCTCTCGCTCTACTATCATTCTATCCAACCTATTTCCGGCTTTGAGATTAGGATTTAGTTAACTCTGCCTCTGCCTTTCCGCATCCCTCTATGCCTATTTTCACCTACATCTCTCCCTAAACCTAATAACTTCTTTTTGCCAAATTCTTCTTTGTGGTTCGTAGCCCATTAATACATAGTTGTTTGATGTTGAATAGATATATCTATTGAACTAGATTGTATCTGCTGACTTTTGACTGTGCAACTACAAACTTTGGTTGATGCTTGCCTTAAAATAGTGTGCTAACACAAAACTGGTGTTACTTTCATCCCAAATGGGCAGAGCAATCTGGAAAAACACAAGAAAAATGGCAAGTCCGGGTATCTCAACTCCCACTCATGATCAGGGGACAGAACAGATAATGAATAATCTAGAGGAGAGTTGCCAAAAAGCTCTACAAAAACTACTGGTAAACATGGTAAATGAAAAGATTGAAAACCTGCAAAGGACTCTGTATGAGCATGATAGGGAGAGAGAGGAGGCAAAACAAACTTTAAATGCAGGAATATCATGAGCGTGACGAAGCTACTCAGAGATTGATACAGGAATTGCGTGAGCAACTTGAGAACACTCAAAGAGAAAGCCAGGAATGGCGTGAGCAGGTTGAGAACACCCAAAGAGAACTACAGGAAGTGCATGAACGTGAGGAAGCTAATCAGAGAGTAATACAGGAATTGAGAGAGCAGGATGAGAATACAGAAAGATCACTAATGGAATCCATAAACACAGAGCTGAAGGAAGTCAGGGAGACCACAAAAGGAATGCTGAATGGAACCCAACAGAAGGAATGGGAGTCCAAGGAAACCATAACCAATCAACTAAGTGATTTGAGAATAAACACTGAACACCAAATTAAGGAAGAAAAGAAACTCATACAAAATCTAAAATAAAGTTCCAACAAAGAATTTGAAGCCATGAAAGCCGACCAAGTAGAAGGAAAAGAAATAAAAAACAAAGTAGAAAGCCTTGATAGTAGGTTAGACCATGCAGAAGATCGAATTTCAGGGATTGAAAACAGCCTAGCTATTATAAAGAACATTCAACCATCCAAGACAGGTCAAATAAAACCTCAGGTCAAATAACCTCAGGTCAAATAAAAACCTTCCATAGCAAAGAAAAACTGAAACAATATACCTCCACCAAGCCAGCCCTACAAAAGATTCTTAAAGATCTCCTACACAAAGAAAACCAACAAGACCACAATAAAGGCCAAGAAACCTCACCCAAACTGAGAATCCAAGAACCATAGGAAGAACCCAGTTGCTGCAGGCACCAAGAACGTGGATAAAATGGCAGGAACTCCCAAATACTTCTCAGTCCTATCTCCCAACATTAAAGGACTTAAATCTCCAATTAAGTGACATAGACTGTCTAGTTGGGTTAAAAAGCAAGATCCTTCTATCTGCTGCCTTCAGGAATCACATCTTGCCCATAAAAACAAACACAATTTCAATGTGAAAGGCTGGAACAAAATCTACCAAGCAGGACCAAGATGGTGACGGGGCAGTAGGGAAACGCCACAGCTCTCTCCAACCAAAAAGAGAGTTCGAGTTCCAATGCTTAATCTCCCCAAGAGACCGACAACAACAAAAAGACGAACACTCAGAGAAAAACCAGAGGTGGAAAATAACAAAAAAAGAAAGAGAGGTAAAGAAGAATTTCAGAACAGAGAAGAGTGAAGACCCCTCCCCCAACCTTTACTGGCCGCGCGGCAGAGCGCCAAGCCGCCGGCCAGCCGGCCCGGCGGGGGCTGCCGGAGCCCCAGAGACACAGGGGGCCACTCACAGATCACCAGGTACCGGTTCACAGAACAGTGGATTGCCAGGAACAGAGAAACCTACCAGCCGGGATTCTCCACGAGGATCCCAACCCCACCCCTCACTCTCCACCGGAGCGGAGAGGCTCCATCCTGCCAAAGCCGCCCGGCACCAGCAGCGCGACAAAGGGACCTGTCGGCAGACCACCCGCCAGATCGCGATTGCAACGACCCGGCGGGGGCCGCCCAACCCAGCCCGCAACCACCCCAACTGAACTCGGATTGCAACAACAACTGATGACCTACACCACACAGAAAAAACCAGCTCCAGGGTGAGTACTTCACAGGGGACAGTGAGCTGGAGGGAATCCCCAGACCCTGACCTAGACTCCCTACCCCAACACCCGGACCACAGGACCCACTAAAACTGGGAACTGTTCGAGAGCTCAGGCTGATAAGGCGGCTCAGCAATAGAGTGATAGTCTTGGATGTATGAGGCCCTGGATCTGATTCCTCAGCATCACAAAAGCAAAAAGGGTCAGAAGTGGTGCTGTGGCTCAAATGGTAGGGTGCCAGCCTTGAGCTGAAGAGCTGAGGGACAGCACCCAAACCTAGAGTTCAAGCCCACAACTAGCCCAAAACAAACAAACAAAAACACATCAGGAGCCCATAGCAGACTCCAGTATTTGGGAGAGTGCATCCAGAACATCTGATCTCCACAAGAGTACCCGTAGGAGCAAACACAAGCAGTTTAGGCTGCTCAACCCTTCCAAAGGCGGGAATTGCCAGCAATCTACAGCAGAGAGCTGAGAATCCTAAGTAAGTCAGAATAGCAGCTGGAAATAGGCTCCCAACAGAACCCAGATCAGGCACAGACTCTCTCTACCAATACAGAATCAGCAACCAAGCAAAGACAGACACACCAAAACAAAATTGAAGAGCAGTCTCCTGAACCCCCATGCGAAAATCACAGAGAAAAATCACAAGGTTTACCACCACCCAGGACAGCTCACCTCAAAAGCCAGCAGCCACGCAGGGGAGAGCCCCAGTGGGAGCAAAGCAGGAATGGAAGACAAAAGCTACATCCAAGGGTTGCTGGAGGCAATGACTCAAGAAATAAAGCGAGAAATGGATCAGAAATTGAAAGAGCACAAGGATGAACTATCAAAAGATATACTGGATATCAAACAAAAGTTGGATGCAAAAATAGAAGCTGCACAAACCTCAGTAAGAAGCGAGATAAACGCCAAATTAGAGGTAATGCATACTGATCTCACCTCATTGAGAGGTGAGATCAGTACTCTGAGAACCAACATTGAATCCATAAAGGGATCCATTTCCTCATTGCAAACCACAATAGAAGCCACGGTCAACAGAGTGAATGAAATGGAAGGTAGAGTGTCAGATACAGAAGACAGAATACACCAACTGGACCAAAAAGTGACAGATATGGAAAAATCACTCAAATTAAACCAAAGGGAAATTCAAGAGCAGGCAGACAATGATAAAAAATTTAACCTTTGCATAATCGGAGTGGACGAAGGTGAGGAATTCCAGAACAAGGGAATGCAACACCTATTTAACAAGATAATCAATGAAAATTTTCCCCACCTCAAAAACAACCATCTTAACTACATCACAAAAGCTTATCGAACACCCAACAAGCAAGATCCCAGGAGAAACACTTCTAGACACATTATAGTAAAAATGATGGATCTGAATAATAAGGAAACAATCCTGCATGCAGCAAAAATGAAGAAGAAGCTATACTACAATGGGAAAAAAATTAGAATTACTGCAGATCTCTCCACACAAACAATGAATGCAAGAAAAGCCTGGGAAAGTACCATACGAGCCCTGAGAGCCAATAACTGCCAACCCAGACTGATATACCCGGCAAAGCTAGCATTCACATTCGATGGAGAACTGAAAACTTTTAATAGCAAAGAAAAACTAAATGAACACATAAACATTAAGCCAGCATTACAAAGAATTCTAAGAGGGGGGACACAACCTGAAGAAAGCAACCAGGAACTGGGACCTGCCCCAACAGGCATTACTCAAAGTCTAACTGAGTAAGCACAGGAGGAAAGGAAAGAAGAAAAACTTAGGAAAACAGAATGGCAGGGACAACAATGCATCTCTCTATACTTTCTCTTAATATAAATGGGCTGAATTCGCCAATTAAAAGAAAACGAACTGAGGACTGGATCAGAAAACAAGACCCATCCATCTGTTGCCTTCAGGAGACCCACCTCTCAGCCAAACATACAAACAAACTCAGAGTGAAGGGGTGGAAAAGGATCTACCAATCAAATGCCCCCAGTAAGAAAGCAGGTGTAGCCATCCTGATATCTGACAAAATAAACTTTTCATTAAAAACAGTACAGAAAGACAAGGACGGACACTACATATTAATAAAGGGAACAATCCAAGAGGAGGATATAACCATCATCAGCCTATATGCCCCAAATATTGGTGCACCCAGATATGTCAAAGAAATGCTCTCAAACTTACAGAATAAAATAGATCCCAATACGATAATACTAGGAGACTTTAACACGCCACTCTCACCAAAGGACAGGTCTACCAACCAGAGGATTGGCAAAGAAGCTACTGAATAAAGTGAGGCCATACTTCAAGCGGAATTAACTGACATCTACCGAGTATTTCACCCTAAAACAACACAGTACACATTCTTCTCAGCAGCTCATGGAACTTTCTCCAAAATAGACCATATCATAGTTCATGCAAGGAACTTAAGCAAATATAAAGGGATCGACATAATCCCCTGTATCCTATCTGACCACAGCGGAATCAAGCTAGCTCTCAATAACAAAGCATACCGCAGAAATTTCTCTAATACATGGAAATTGAACAGCACACTCCTTAACAATGCCTGGGTAACAGAAGAGATCAGAGAAGAATTAAAGCATTTCCTACAACTCAATGAAAATGAAAACACCTCACAAAGAAACCTGTGGGACACAGCAAAAGCAGTCCTGAGGGGCAAATTTATTGCCCTCAGTGCCCACATCAAGAGAATGGAGACAGACCAAGTAAATAATCTCATGTTGCAACTAAAACAGCTAGAAAAACAAGAAAAAATAGGACCTAAAGCTACTAGACGAAGCCAGATAACCAAATTAAGAGCAGAGATTAACCAATTAGAAAATCAGAAAACCATAACCAAAATAAACCAAACAAAAAGCTGGTTCTTTGAAAAAATAAACAAAATTGATGGCCCGTTGGCAAGATTAATTAAAAAAGAAGAGAGGAAACCCATATTAATAGGATTAGGGATGCCACTGGAAACATCACAACACGTACCCAAGATATCCAAACAATTCTAACAGACTACTTTCAAAAGCTATACTCTCTAAAGGAAGAAAATCTGGCAGAAATGGATGCATTTTTAGAGAAATACAAGTTACCCAAACTGAGCAAAGAAGAAGTTAACCAATTAAATAAGCCAATATCCTATAATGAGATACAGGAAGCTATCAAAAGTCTTCCAACAAAAAAAAGCCCAGGACCAGATGGATTCACAGCAGAATTCTATAAGACCTTTAAACAAGAACTAATACCCATACTCCTCAAGCTCTTCAGAGAAACAGAGAAGGAGGGAGCTATCCCAAACTCATTCTACGAAGCCAATATCACACTCATCCCCAAACCAGGCAAAGACCCAACCAAAAAGGAGAATTACAGGCCAATTTCCTTGGTGAACACAGATGCAAAGATCCTTAACAAGATTCTAGCTAACAGAATCCAGAAACACATAAAAAAAATAATACACTATGATCAGGTAGGCTTCATCCCAGAGACACAGGGATGGTTTAACATACGTAAGTCAATAAATGTAATCCAACATATCAACAGAGCCAAGGTCAAGAATCACATGATTATCGCCACAGATGCAGAAAAGGCCTTTGATAAAATTCAACATTCATTCATGCTAAAAGCTCTGGAGAAAATAGGAATAGAAGGAACATTTCTAAAAACAATAAAAGCCATTTATGACAGACCAATAGCCAATATTATACTTAATGGGGAAAAGCTACAACCAATCCTCCTAAAATCAGGAACAAGGCAAGGATGCCCACTGTCTCCACTCCTCTTCAACATAGTCCTAGAACCCTTAGCCAGGGCAATAAGGCAAGAAAAAGACATTAAAGGGATCCGCATAGGGAAAGAAGAAGTTAAACTATCCCTTTTTGCAGATGACATGATACTATACCTCCACGATCCCAAAAAGTCCATCCCCAAACTTTTAGAAATCATAAGTCACTTCGGCAAAATAGCAGGATACAAAACAAACCCACAAAAATCAGTTGCCTTCCTATACACTGATAACGTACAGGAAGAGAGGGAAATAAAGGGAGCAACCCCATTCACAATAACCTCCCAAAAAATAAAATATTTAGGAATTAACCTAACCAAAGATGTAAAAGAACTATTTAATGAGAACTATAAAAAGTTAAAGAAAGAAATTGCAGAAGACACTAGGAAATGGAAAGACCTCCCATGCTCCTGGATAGGCCGACTTAATATAGTAAAGATGGTAATACTTCCAAAACTAATATACAAATTCAATGCAATTCCTATTAAAATCCCAATGACGTACATCACTGAAATACAGAAAACAGTCCAAAAATTTATATGGAACAACAAAAGACCTAGAATAGCCAAAACAATTCTAGGGGATAAAGACAATATGGGAGGGCTATCCATGCCGAACTTCAAACTCTACTACAGAGCTATAATAACAAAGACAGCATGGTACTGGCACAAAAACAGACCCGTAAACCAATGGAACAGAATAGAAGATCCAGAAATAAATCCACAGGCTACAGCCAGCTGATATTCGACAAAGGAGCCAAAGACATACAATGGAAGAAACACAGCCTCTTCAACCGCTGGTGCTGGGAAAACTGGGCAGCCACATGCAGAAAACTAAAAGTGGACCCCAGTCTATCACCATGCACCAACATCAACTCAAAATGGATTAAAGACCTTAACATTAAACCTGAATCTCTGAAACTACTGCAGGACAGAGTAGGAGAGACACTTGAACTAATAGGCACAGGAAGGAACTTCCTGAACAGAGTCCCAGGGTCACAACAAGTTGGAGAGAGACTCGACAAATGGGACTACCTTAAAATAAAAAGCTTCTGCACAGCTAAATCTATCGCAACTAAGCTAGAAAGACAACCAACTAATTGGGAAAAAATATTTACCAGCAATATATCAGACAAGGGGTTAACATCCTGTATATACAGGGAACTCAAGAAACTAATCCCTCCCAAACCTAACAAACCAATTACTAAATGGGCAAGGGAACTAAAGAGGGACTTCTCAAATGAAGAAATAAAAATGGCAAAGAAACACATGAGGAAATGTTCATCATCCCTGGTGGTGAAGGAAATGCAAATAAAGACAACCCTGAGATACCACCTTACCCCAGTCAGAATGTCCCACATCCACAAATCAGCCAACGACAAATGCTGGAGGGGATGTGGAGAAAGAGGAACCCTATTACACTGCTGGTGGGAATGTACACTTATACAACCACTTTGGAAAGCAGTCTGGAGGGTCCTTAGAAAGCTAAAGATTGACCTCCCTTATGACCCAGTCATACCACTTCTAGGCATCTACCCTGAACAACAGGAACCAATATACAAGGACACGTGCACCTCCATGTTTATTGCAGCACTGTTCACAATAGCTAGGATATGGAAACAACCCAGATGCCCCACGACAGATGAATGGATCCAAAAATTGTGGTATCTATACACAATGGAATATTATGCAGCCATTAGAAATGACAAAATAATGGCATTTGCAGGGAAATGGATGGAGCTAGAAGGAATCATGTTGAGCGAGGTAAGCCAAGAGCGAAGAGACAAACGGTACATGGTCTCCCTGATAAGTGGATGATAAATCCAAAATGTTAGGTGATACGACAAAACTAACAGGACTTAAGAAACAAAGAACTCCTGCTCATCTGGTTGAACCACTACTAAATATCCCCATGCTGCTGATCACATGTATGGTGTATAACATGTGAACACTGTTATATATTACAGACTGTGATAGACAATTTGCTCCAGGAAAGTTAGAATGAACTTATGACTTAGAAATTATGTAATCACTTAATCACAATCAAAAAAAGAAAAAGAACTTCAGGGAAAGGAGGGAGGGAGGGGATGGTAGGAGGAAAACAATCGAGGGGCTAACAATGTTCAAGAGGAAGTGTACTCATTACCTCACTCATGTAACTGTAACCCTCTGTATAGTATCTTTACAATAAAAAATTTAAAAAAATAAACAAAAAAAAAGAAAATGAACTTTACAACTTTGGTGGGGGGGGAGGAGGAATGGGGGGAGAAAGGGGAGGATGGGAAGGGATGGGAAGGGGAAACAAAGGAGGAGGCTACAATGCTTGATAAGAAATGTACTCATTATCTTGCCCATGTAATTGTAGCCCCTCTGTACAGTATTTTCACAATAAAAAATAAAAAAAAAATCTACCAAGCAAATGGCCCCCATAAACAGGCGGGAGTTGCAATCCTAATATCAGATAAAATAGACTTCAAATTAAAATTAGTGAGAAGAGATAAAGAAGGTCGCTACATACTAATAAAGGGATTTCTCCTTCAGGAGCATATTACAATCTTAAATATCTATTCGCCAAAAAAAACAGAGCACCCAAATTTAACCAAGCAACACTACTATAACTCAAATCCCACATAGATCCAAAGACATTAATTGTTGGGGATTTTAACACACCACTTTCCCCACTAGATAGATCAACTCTGCAAAAACTCAACAGAGAAATCGCAGACCTAAACAACTGCATAGATCAACTAGATTTAACAGATATCTACCGAATATTTCACCCCGCTGCATCAGAATACACGTTTTTCTCAGCAGCACATGGAACATTTTCCAGAATAGACAACTATTAGGTCACAAAGCAAACTTGTCCAAATTCAGAAACATTGAAGTTATAACTTGAATTCTCTCAGACCACAAGGGAACAAAATTAGAACTCAGCACCAAAAGCCACCAAAGAAAATCCTGTAACACATGGAGGCTTAAAAACACAGTGCTGAATCACGAGTGTGTCATGTAAGAGATTAGAAAGGAAATTCAAATATTCATGATTTTCAAGAAAAATGAAGACAAAAATTACCAGCTCCTCTGGGACACAGCAAAGGCAGAACTTAGAGGCAAGTTTATAGCTCTGAGTTCCTACATCAACAAATTGGAGAGATCTGAAACGAACAATTTAATGAGACATCTGATCCTCCTTGAAAAAGAGCAGCAAGATAAATCCCAATCCAGTAGATGGAAAGAAATAATTAAAACTAAATCAAAATTAAATGAATTAGAATGCAAAGAAAAAACATACAAAGAATCAACAAAACAAAGAGTTGGTTCTTCGAATTAACAAAATTGACAGACCCTTGGCAAATCTTATCAGAAAAAGAAGAGAACACACCCAAATAAATAAACTCAGAGATGAGAATAGAAACATCACCACAGAAACAACCAAGATTCAGAACATTATAATGGAATACTTCTCAAAACTTTATGCTAATAAGTTTGAGAACTTGGCAGACATAGACTTTTTCCTAGCAAATACTGACATGTCAAAACTAAACCAAAACTAAACCAAGATGAGTTAAAGCATCTTAACAGGCCAATATCGAGCATTGAAATAGAAACAGCAATAAGAGAACTACCAGCTAAGAAAATCCCAGGACCAGATGGCTTTACAGCGGAATTCTACAAAGCCTTCAAAGCAGAGCTCACACCAATACTCCAACTCTTCAATGAAACTGAAAGAGAAAGTTCACTACCGAACTCATTCTATGAAGACATCATAACCCTCATCCCAAATCCAGGCAGGGACTCATCAAAGAAAGAGAACTATAGACTCATTTCTTTGATGAACATTGATGCAAAACTTCTCAACAATATTTTGGCCAATCGACTTTAACAATTCATCCAAAAAATCATACACCACAATCAAACAAGATTCATTTCAGGGATGCAAAGCTGGGTCAGTATATGCAAATCAATTAATATAATTCATCACATTAACAGGAACAAGGATAAGAACCACATGGTTATCTCAATAGATGCAGAAAAGGCATTTGACAAGATTCAACACTCCCTTATGATGAAGGTTCTAGAAAAATTAGGAATCCATGGAACATTCCTCAATACAATAAAGGCTGTATGTGACAAACCTACAGCCAGCATTGTACTTAATGGTGAAAAACTAAAACCATTTCCTCTCAACTCAGGAATGAGACAAGGATGTCCATTCTCTCCACTTCTCTTCAATCTAGTATTAGAATGCCTAGTTACAGCAATAAGACAAGATGCAAACATAAAATGGATCCAAATAGGGAAAGAAGAAGTAAAATTCTCCCTCTTTGAAGATGACATAATCTTGGATTTAAAGAATCCCACAGAATCTACTTCAAAATTACTCGTGCTGATTCAAAATTTTGGCAAAGTAGCAGGGTATAAATTTAACCCTCAAATATCAATGGCTTTTCTGTATGCCAACAATGAGAAAAGTGTGGCTGAAATTAGGAAAGCAACTCCATTCGTAATATTCCCACATAAAATAAAATACCTAGTAATTAACTTAACCAAAGAAGTGAAGGACCTCTATGATGGAAACTTTAAAAACTTGAAAAAGGAAATCAAAACAGAATGTAGAAAGTGGCAAAAAACCTCCCATGTTCCTGGATTGCAAAGATCAACATCGTGAAAATGGCAATACTTCCCAAGGCTATCTACAAATTCAAGGCGATACCTATCAATATTCCAACCTCATTCTTCAAGGAAATAGAAGAGGCAATCCAAAAATTCATATGGAACAATAAAAGATCCCGAATAGCAAAAACGATCCTCAACAGAAAGAACAGTGCTGAAGGAATATCAATACCAAATTTCAAACTCTACTATAAAGCCATAGTAATCAAAACAGCTTGGTACTAGCACAAGAACAGACCTCTGGACCAATGGAATAGAATTGAAAACCCAGAAATGAACCTACAGCCCTATAGCCATCTAATCTTCGATAAGGGAGCCAAAAAACATAGAATGGAAGAAAGACAGCCTCTTCAGTAAATGGTGCTGGCAAAATTGGTTAACTACTTGCAGAAAACTAAAGCAAGATCCTTATATATCACCCTGCACCAAAATCAACTCCAAATGGATCAAAGACCTTGGAGTTAAAGTAGACACTCAGAAAACATTGCAGGATGGAATAGAAGAAACCTTAGGTCTCCTTGGCACAGGCTGAAATTCTCTTAATAGAGACCCAGAAACACAACAAATCAAAGAAAGGTTGGACAAATGGGATTGCATGATGTTGCAGAGCTTCTGCATGGCAAAGGACATAGCTAGCAAGATCAATAGAAAGCCCACAGATTGGGAGAAGATCTTCACTAGCCATACAACGGACAAGGGTCTCATATCTAAAATATACGTAGAACTCAAAAAATTAAATCCCCCAAGAACAAATCTTCAAAGAAACAACTGCCCAATAAATAAGTGGTCTAAAGACTTAAAGAGAAACTTCTCTGAAGAGGAAAGAAGGATGGCCAATTGACACATGAAGAAATGCTCAACCTCCCTAGCCATAAAAGAAATGCAAATCAGCATAACATTGAGATACCACCTCACCCCAGTTAGAATGGCTATAATCAAGAACGCTAATAACAACAGATGCTGGAGGAGATGGGGACAGAAGGGAACACTACTGCATTTTTGGTGGGAGTGTAAACTTGTTCAACCACTTTGGAAAGTAGTATGGAGGTTCCTCAAAAGACTCCACATAGAGCTCCCCTATGACCCAGCAATCCCACTTTTGGGCATTTACCCAAATGATCACAAACAAGACCACACTAAAGCTACCAGCAAGACTATGTTTATTGCAGCATTATTTACCATAGCTAAGATATGGAACCAACCCAGATGCCCCTCAGTAGATGAATGGATCAAGAAAATGTGGTGTATATACACAATGGAATTCTGTTCCTCCATCAGAAAGAATGAGATTGTCCCATTTGCTAGGAAATGAAAAGACTTGGAAAAAAATTATATTAAGTGAAGTAAGCCAGGCCCAAAGAAACATAGGTCCCATGGTTTCCTTATTTGCAATAGCTAGTATATGTCTGAGTCAAGCAGAAAAGATCAGATAAGTTGATGTTAAGGAAATGAAGCCTAAGATATGTATTTAAATGTTTTTTTTCATGCGATTGTTTCTAACACATTTATAAGATGATTTCTATGTTGCCTTGTACGTTCCTCCCCCATGATACAACTCCTGCCTTCACTGTATTTGATGTTGGCATAATTTTTGAAGGGGAAAGGAAAAAACAAATCGTTTAACCAGGGATTCAGGTGGACCCATTGCAGCAATGAGATGTACAAGTCGTTATGTCGAAAACGAACTTTACAAGTTTGGTGGGGGCAGGGGAGAATGGGAAGGGATGGGAAGGGGAAACTAAGGAAGAAGCTACAATGCTTGATAAGGAATGTACTCATTATCTTGCCCAGGTAATTGTAACCCCTCTGTACAGTATTTTCACACACACACACACACACACACACACACACACACACACACACACACAAAGAAAACAAATTAGAATAATCTTGAATTAGTACTAATGATGCAACACTAGGTCCTTGAAAAACAGGAGCAGGCCTAAGTAAAACCCAGTAGACAAAAATAATACAAATTAGATTAAAGAAGTAAATAAATCAGAGTCTCAAAAAAACATACAAGAAATCATAATTGACTTTTATATACTAGTAGCTCACAAATTCACTCAATGAATGTCAATGTAGATATTTTTAGAAATAGACTCAAGCAGCACAAACCAGTGAACAAAAAACATCTAGAATTCTAAGAAACAACATTCTGTTTGAGTTTAAAAAAATTTCTGTTATTATTAAGGTGATTAATAGAGAGATTACAATTACATGTCATGTAATGAGTACATTTCCTTTTATGGAATATCTTCAGTTCCCTCACTTGTTCCTCATCCCTCCCTCCTGTCCCCATCCATGTGTTAAATCATCAATGTTCAATGAACTCCACTACTGCAATTTTCACCCTTTTCCCTAAAGTTCTGTGCCCACCTCCCACCTTCCTGAAGACGTACAATGAATATACCATGCATATGGTAAAGAAGAAAGAATCATCACACGCTATAACGAACAACAAACAGAAAAACAAAAAAGGAGTCTTTTGTTTCCATATCTCATAGTTTGAGTATGTATATCATGTTATATAAATATAATTGTTTTTATCATAAAATCAATTCAGGAATTAAGGTGTGATAACTTATAATGTTGCTTTCTATTTAATAATTCTTTTTGTTTTAACATTAAAATTGTCGTGAAGTTCAAGTCCTAATGAAATTTGAATGTTCAGATTTAAAGTTAAAATTTCAAAATGTCTAACAGTTCCATTTTGGCAACCAAAATGAAGAACAGTGATGTTTTATCTTCATGAATGTCATTATTTCATGTGCAAAAAAGGAAAATAAATGTAATATTAAGTCAGTGGAAATAAGAAATCAAATATTATACAATATTAATTCAGTGGAAATAAGAAATAAAATACTTATGCAATGCCTCAATTCCAGAGATTATGAGATCTATTGATAAAAGTAATAAAACTTGTAAAGTTGGTTTTTCGACATAACATCTTGTACATCTCATTGTTGCAATGGGTCCACCTATATGTTACTTAACAATGTGGTTTTTTTCCCCTTCCCCTCCAGAACTTATACCAATGGGGAGATGGAAAGGAATGGAAAGGGGAAACAAAGGAGAAGACAACAATGATTGATAAGAAATGTACCCATTACCTTATCCATGTAATTGTAACCCCTCTGTACGGTATTTTCACAATTAAAAAAAGAAATAAATAATTTTAAAAACCCAGGACTGGCAAAAAATGTATTTTAAGAGAAAAAGACTAATAAAACTTGTTTTAAGTAGATTACTTAGGACATGAAGCAAGTGATAATTTTCTTTTCTAGGTGAAGTTGATATAGAAATCAAAGCTCAAAGATTCCAGAGTTCTGTGTGCTTGATATATGTCAATTTATAAATATGCTTGACTCCTCTCAACATTATTTGAACATAAATGAGAACATGACTAGAATAAAAAAGTTACTCAAATGTTTAGCTTTATTTTGTGACTAAATATGTCTTTTTATATCTATTTATTTTATTTGAATAATGTGGTAAATTTATTTAAGTCACATCAACAATAATGAGAAATAAACAGCCCCTAGCTCCTTAAAAGACAATAAGACAAAAAGGAAACAACAAAGAAAAAAAATTGAACCTCATTTTGCACGTGGTCTTTGTATACTGTAGTGCTTTGTAATTGTGGATTATGTGACTATCACAAGGCTCAAATCACAAGGACTACTGGAAGAAATTTTCAAAATCTAGAGCAGCTAACACAGCTGTGCAGTTGTTTGTGGGTTTCACTACAGTAGCAGCTGGGCATAAACTGTACAAAGGAAATAATTCTACTGCTTTGCAGGCAAGAATGTGATTAAAAGCATACTTTTATCTTGTTAGATGAAATAAGAAAACCACACTTTAAAAGCTTACTAAACGATCAGCCCTTTAAAGAACAGTACCATTTTTAAGGCACTCTAGATAATTCAAGTCCTTCATCCCCCCACAACCATTACTGCCAGTCACAAATCATTGCCAAGTGAATTTCCAGTTCTTTTTGATGTTTCAAATGGCTTAGGAGTAACATCAACAATAATTCAAGTTGTTGAGAATATTTAATTTAGAATACGCAAACAAATCAGATTCAACTACATAGCATAACCTTTAGGAAAAATGAATTAAGGAATATGGCATGTCCTCTGTAATTTAATATTAGACATGACGACAAAATGCCGGAAACAGACTCTGCAAGAAGGAAACAGAAGTCTTTGATAAGATATATTAAAGATTACCTAGGGACAAGTAATTTTACCTACATTTTCTATTATATGACAACATATTTTTGTTTGCTAATCAGAGACTCAAAAAGATTTTTAATTATTATATAAAAAATGAATCATCATGAATGAATGAAATCAGGGAGTAAATGGCTCAGGAGCTGGATGGTTCTTTTAAATATTCTTATTATTTTGAATGATCTGGTATTTTTGTATGTGTTGAATTATGAATGTATTTTATATCTGGGCAGGAAAGTTTGATTATTAGATCATTGTCTGATACTCAATGTCAGGAACCTAACCTGAGTCAGAGTGGTAAATGTGTGTGTGTGTGTGTGTGTGTGCGCGCGCGCGCGCACGCGCGCGCGTGCACATGTATGCCTGCAAATCTGTATTTAGAAGGAAGAATCTTATTTCTCTCAAGGTATATACTTAATTGTAATAGTTATACTACATTAATGACAGCAGATAAAGGTAATTAACATTTTGGGCCATATGTTTATGTTTCTATGATTGCATGAACAAACTAAAGTTATGTTTGGGGTATGATTTTTGTGGAAGGTCAGCAGAAAATATAAACATTTGGAATCTTGGAAAGTTACAATGGCAATTATTTCAGTGTAGATCACTTTTAGACAACACTTGAAAGGATATGTAATCCTATATGAAAATGCAACATTTATTGATTTTCCAAAGCTACACTATTCTATAAATTTGTAGAAATTTAAATTATGGAAACATAAAAGTAATGTGGTTGTTTATTGCATACAGTTTTATACTTTAGTTTTGTCAAATCAAACTACCATTTATTTCTACTGTACAGGAAGGAAAACCCTAAATATTAGAGTTTGTGCCATATTTGACATTGGGAAGGTCTCTCTGTATCAATGTTTATTTCTTTTTTTTCTGTTTCCTATTCATAGCTCTGTTTCTCATAGTATTCTAAGGACTTTTTTCTTTCTCCCAATTTGGGCTTGAACATACCTCATGTTCTCAGTTTGTTTGTTAACAATACTCAGTCTACTATTTGAACCATGTCTCCAGCCCAGAAATTTTTATAGTTAATTGGAGATAGTAACTCATGAATTTTCCTACTAGCCTGAAAAGCATTATCCCCCATGTCTCATCCTTCTTAATCATTAGGATTATAAATTTGAGTCATGGACCCCAAGAGTCAATGACTTTTCATGTCTTATAGATTCCAGTTTGTTATTAATTGTAATAATACACTACCACAGATTGGGTAGCATTAACACTGTAAATACATTGCCTCTGAGTTGGTGGAACTAAAACTCCAAGATCAGAGTTGGCTTCTTCGGAGTCCTCTTTCCTTGGAATATTCAAGGCCTTCTGCTTCTCTTGGAGGAGACTTCAACTTAAATGCTACCTTTGAGATTCTGTTTCCAAATGCAGTCACTTTCTAAGGCAATGGATTTTTTATCTTTAGTGTGATTTCAGTGGGACAGTATCCAACACATAATATATTAGTTAATGAATAGGAGAAAAGCTCTGATAGGAAATTATTTCGTTTGGGCATGGAAGTTATGGTATATTTTTTAAAAAATACCAAAAGAGGTAAAGGTTTTATTAGAGCTTGTAAAAAGAGTGTGAAATCTTGACCTTAGACATGCCAAATTCTTGCCCTGTCACACACTTAAATGCCTAGCAGTACTGGAAGATTGAACCCAAAACTCTATACTTGTGAAACAGCATCTCTACTACAGCCATAACTGCAGAATGTAATTTGTTTGCTTATTTTGAGGTAGTATCACTATGCCTGGGCCTGCTTGAACAAGCAAAACACATTGCACCCAGGAAATGGTTAGAGTTTCTGAAACTTCTTTTTTTGTCTGGGCTTGCCTGGAACTGGAATTCTCTAATCTATGTTTTCCAAGCAGATAACATTACAGGTTTGAGCCACTTTATCCAGTAAAAATATACAATTTCAAAATATCTTGATATTGCTTATATTTGTGCTTAACATATATAACTAACCTTCATTTTCTCCCTCTTTTGTTTAGTACTCTGAGTTGAAAACACTGGCTTTCTTGATATACTTGGCTTCGTTTTCAATGGAATCCTATCACAATCAAAAAAAGTCCTAAAAGTTTATGTTAAAAATCATGGAAAAGAAGGTTTCAGGTTGGAAAAAAAAACACTGATCCTTAAGTTATAAATGCAGTATATTTAAAGGGTTAGTCAATGCTTTCTGAAGTATGAGAAGAGAAGGAAGGCAGAAATGTGAACGATGTCATGTCTCTGTAGAAATTCTGTAGTTGTCACTTCATGTTATATTCCTTCCTTAAAGCTTGCTTTATTAAAAAGCCTCTGGGTGTATATTGGTTAGACTGATTGGTAACCTTACCTAGGAAATGAAGCTGATTTTAGAAGGCAGATTGTGTGGTAAATAAAGGAATGATGAGAATGAGCACAGATATTGTCACAGAATGAGCTGACCAGTTTCAGCTTCTGAACAGAATAACAAAGCAAAGTTTCAAGTGTAATTATCCACATTGGAATACATATATATAGAGAGAGAATATAGAATCTATACAGAATCTATAGATATAGATAGATATGTAGATAGATAGATAGATAGATACATGTCCATATACATATGCATACATACATGAAAAAGTAAATCTCCAGTAGAATATAGAGAAACTTGGCATGACAAATATTAAACTATATCAAACTGATTGCAGGAAAAGTACAGTAAATATCAATAGTTTAGCATAGATTTTGCATACATTTTGAAAAGGCTGAACATTCTTTCTTTATTATAAACTTTACAAATATCCTTATTATGTTTTAAGTTTTTTTAAGTGAAAATACCATAAAGAGGGGTTACAATTACATGGGCAAGGTAATGAGTATATTTCTTATCAAACATTGTTGCCTCCTCCTTTGTTTCCCCTTACCATCCCTACCTTTCTCCCCTACCCCGCTCCCCACTCCCGTGCCAAAGTTGTAAAGTTCGTTTTTCTATATAACATCTTGTATATCTCACTGTTGCAATAGGTCCATCTGTATCCCTATTTAAACAATTTGTTTGTTCCCTTCCCCCACACACACAAATTATACCATCATCAAATACAATGGAAACAGGGTTACTTTTTTATATATTGTAGTAAGAGCATCTACACAATGCTGGAAATTGGAATTACACAAAATATGCAACATGGTTAGGCACTGGTCGTTCAAGGATGTAATCTTAGCTAGTTAAGAGATTGAGATCCAAAGATCACAGTTCAAAGCCAGGCTGAGTAGGAAACTTCATTAGATTCTCATCTCCAATTAACCACCAGGGGAAATGGAGTTCAGTTCAGATTGTATGTCGAGCTCTGGCCTAGAACACAAAAGCACCATCCAGGTCCTGAGTTTAAGCCCTAGGACCAACAGAAACAAAAACACAAAATACAATATGGAGTTAGATATTTTATAATGAAGCACATTTTAATATATTCTACATTGTTAGAAAGACTAGACTTCTGTGTTAGCTTTATAACCTTCCATAATAAGTGATATTGTCCATTTATTAAGCAGCTTACTCAGATTTACAAGTTCGAAGGTTTCAGGGTATGTTCAGTTGGTTTTATTGCTTTGGTGGCCTGTGACAAGACAATGTGAAGGTGGAGAGTATGTCAAAGAGAAAAGTTTTTGACTTAGAATGATTAAAGATAAAAGAAGAAAGAAGATGAGAGTCTATGTTCTCATGGGTTTCACTCTGAAGAACTTAACCTCCAGAGGAAATATTCAGGTATTCTCAGGAAATGGTAAATCATTTTTCTTTAACACAGGTCTTTCTGGGGCATTCTAAATTCAAATGGCAACATCTTCACCAATGATGATGACTTGTCCAGGGGTGGAAGCAACTAGACATTACTATAAATTCAAGTCAGATCTCAACAGACAATATTTTATGGAATTCCTATTAAAATATTTCCTTGCAGACTGATTGGGTCTTTATTCTACACGTGTTTGTAGGTGTGTATGTGTGTATTTGAATAAATATATAGCAACTGTTGGCAATGAAGATGGATATGAGTTTCTTTTATCAAAGAAACAAACTTATGAAGTGGTAGCCTTTATATATAAAACCTTAATAGTAACAATAAAATTAATATTATTACTATTATTATTTTTGATGGCTATAGGGCTTGAACTCTGGGTCTGGGCATTGTCCCTCAGCTCTGCAGCTCAAGGCTACCACTCTACTACTTGAGCAACAGTGACACTTCACATTTTCTGAACCTTTAGTTGGAGATAAGGGTCTCACAGACTTTCCTGCCCAGGCTGGCTTTGAACAGAGAACCTCAATTCTCAGCCTCCTTAGTAGCTAGGATTACAGGTGTGAGCCACTGGCACCTGTCAGTAAAGTTATTTTGAAAAAGAAAAAATCCCACAATTGTATACTTAAAAAAAATCACAATCTGGCAAGTGTATCTCTAATGTTGTTATGTCAAGTAACCATAGGCAGTAATCATTTTTAGATCTCACTATGTCCTGTCCAATGCCAGATAATATTTCATTAATTTACTTTAATTTTTCATAACAAAGTTCATTATGAATGCCAAACAGTACAATTTTCTAGTGAGTATAGAGAATTCTTCAACATATTTATTTCAACAAACAGCATTTTGCACTTGGTTGGTTTGTTTTTGTTTTTAATTTTGCCAGCACTGGGAGCTTGAAATCACTCTCCCTAAACTTCTCTTGCTCTAGGCTAGCACACTACCAATTAAGCCACAGCACCACTTCCAGTTTTTCTGCTTACATCATACTGAGGAATCAAATCAAGTGCTTCATGCATGCTAGGCCAGCATTCTACCACTAACCACATTCCCAGTCATTGGGTCCTGGTATATTTCCCCTTCTAGATTAATAGAAACATTCCAGGTTCCGAACTTGAAGCTGATCTTTGCCATCCAATAACATCACATTCTTGTGGATAGCACTAGCTGGCCTCATGAGCATAGCAGCCAGCTGGAGCTCAGCTATCTGATGGCCTTGGCCTCCAACAATGCAATCATTTCTGTGCACAGACTGAAAACTGTTATAGGAAATTTTGATTTATTCCATTCTATTCTCAGCTACATGCCATTCTCAGCTTTGTATGTTTTAAATTCTGTTAAACATTTATTACTATTTCCTGCCATTCTCAAAAGTAACATATATGTTTTACTTTAAAGTTTATTCAAACATGCAAAAATGTTAATGTAGTTGCTATCCACCAGTGGCTCATGTTTTAATATCTAGCTACTTTAGAGGTCAAAAAGTGCGGATTCAGGTTTAAATCATCCCATGCAGAAAAATCTGAGCTATTTCTCCAATTAAGAAACCAAAATCGAGAAGTGGAGATGTGGCTCAAGTGGTAGAGTGTCAGCTTTGAGCAAAAAGACTAAGCAAGAATAATAGGTCAACTTCTAACTCCATTATTTACTCATGGAACACACACACACACACAGAGTCAACATTCTCCTAGACTCCCCTTCTTGAGCAGTATTCAATGCCATTAACTGAATGCAAGTTTTCTCCAAATTCTTATGGTAGGGATTAAACTACATTTGTATTTATGGTAATGTATTTTTTGTACTTTTTGTTTTGCAATTTTTTGTACTAATGTGACAGAACAGTGTTTTGTGAAGACTAAACGGAAATCAATGTGTTGGTAAATAGGTAGGTGACAAGTAGACTGAAAGATGCAGATAATACCACTTGAAATTTTATTTCTCCAAACTTGTATATATATACATATGTATGTATTTATAATTTCTGCCAAGATTTTATTTCCATTAATAATTATCTATTTGTTCCATTACATAAATTTAACATATTGTGTGCTTCATAGTAGATTAATATTTATAGAATTTCTTTCATTTGGAGACCAGGTTCTGCAGTGTAGACCAAGCTTTCCTCAACTCTTTAGTCTCCTGAGTATTGGCTGGCATTACCATGTGGTTGCATAGTACCATGTCCAGCTATATTATTTATATTTTGTCCAGTAGAATATTACTGTGAACAGCTTTAAGCCATATATCTTCATAAGTATGAATGAATTTCTTGCAGAAAATATAATAACTAAAGATACTGAGTGAAGCCAATTATGGTAGGCATGCCTGTAATCCCAGCACCCAAGAGGATTGTAAGTTTAAGAGCAGCCTGAGCTACACAGCAAGTCCCTTTTAAAACAAAAAAACAACAACTGGTGAACTTCGAAGAGGGAAAGTATTATTAAGTGGGATGATAGGAACATACAAAATTTAGTGTGTGTGTGTGTGTGTGTGTGTGTGTGTGTGTGTGTGCACGTGCACGCTTGTGTTGGTCCTAGGGCTTGAACTAAGGGTCTGGGCACTGTTCCTGAGGTTTATGCTCAAGTCTATCACTCTACCACTTGAACCAAACTCCACCTCAAGCTTTTTTAGAGCTCATTGGAGATGAGTCTGCTCCAGTTTCCTGTCCTGTCCAGGCTTAGAACCTTTTGTAAGTAAGATTACAGGAGTGAGTCTGTAGTAGTTCTATTACTGTTAAGTAATATAGTAAACATCATGCCAGTTTATACTCCTTCCAGCAGTGTTTGAGTGTTGAACACACACCTAAAATAAAACCCGCTCCATGTTTGATGACATCCAGATCTCATAGTCCCATGAGATAAGTATTGTTATGCTCCCTTTACCTGTGAAGAATTTGAGATCCAGAGAGTTTAGTTAATTTTGAGTCCCCAGCTAGTATACAGTGGAGCCTGTATTCAAGCCCAACTAGGTCTGTTTATTTCAGAAAACATAGAGTCATCATGTGTTCTAGTCAACATGTGTTCTAGCAAGTACTGCTCTTTGCAAGTACAGTTCTGTTCCTGACAGATTACCTTTCTCTCTCTTTAACTGTTTGCACCTCCTTTCATAAGCTAGGGAAAGCACAAGTGATGAGAAGAGCCATTTTTTGAAAGGAAAATTGATGATGGGGTTTGAACTTGGTATCACATCCATATTAGTCTGATCTTCCATTTGGGTTATGCCTCCAGCACTATATTTCTGTTTTTTCTTTTGTATTATTATTATCAAGGTGAGTTACACAGAGGTTACAGTCATATAAGTCAGGTCAGGATACATTTTTTTTTGAAATGTCACTCCTTCCCTTGCTCTGTCAATTTTTCTCTCTCACTGGTTTGGTTTTATTAACTTCCTCCTCCTCCTCCTCCTCCTTCTCCTCCTTCTTTTTTATTGTTATTATTATTATTACTATTATTATTATTGTTGTGCTGTAGAGGAGTTAGTTACATTTGTGTGGTAATGACTACATTTCTTTTGTCTTTGTTTTTATTTTACTCAGTAATGAGGCTTGAACCCAGTGCCTGGACACTGTCTCTGAGCTCTTTTGCTGAAGAACTGCACTCATATTGAGCCACAGCTCTACTTCCCTGAGTGCATTTCTTTTTGGACAATGTCACCCTTTCCCTTCATCTCTTCCAGTTTTCCAGTCCTTCCCAACAAACAAGTTGCACAGGTCATTTTAAATATAGTTCCAATTAAATACCACTGTTGAACATGTTCAACCTTTGTCCCTCCTTTTCTACAACCCCTTTAGCTTCTCAACGAGAAATAAATTCTAAAAATAAAAATGAAAGAAAATAAAAAAATATCATCTTGTTTCTTTTTCCTGTTCACTGGTTTTTTTTGTGTGTGTGTGTGTGTGTGTGTGTGTGTGTGTGTGTGTGTGTGTGTGTGTGTGTGTTTGAATACTGGGGCTTGAACTCAGGGAGCTGACCTTTAGCTTTTTTACTCAAGGGTAACAGTCTAAGACTTGAACCAAACTTCCACTTCTTCATTTTGAATGGTTAATTGAAGATCAAAGTTTCACAGGTTTTTCCTACCTGGTCTAGCTTCAGTTCACTTTCCTCAGATCTCAGATTTCTAAATAGCTAGAGATACAGATGTGAACCACTGGTGGTGCTTGGCTTACCTTCTTTTTGTTAAGTAATTGAAATGTAAAAGAAGGTGCAACCACAGTAAAAAAAGAAATCAATCTAACTTTCCAAGCTTCATTAATTTTTAATATTTTGTCACATTAGATACGTGCAGAAAAACATTTTTGTAAATGCTCCTGAAATTTGGTTTTCATCTGGGTTTTTTCCTCATGATGAACTTCATTTTATATAGCTTTTTACCTACTAAATATTGATGAGAATATGTCCAGAGGGCATTAATGACCTTTTGTTGCCTTTCATAAGGAAATGGTGCAAACTAACACGTGATAAATTTGTGTGCAGGACCCTGATAATATATCCACATTCTTAGCCAGAAGCCAGTAGTGCCTGTTACAAATCATCTACATCTGACAAAAGCCTGACTCGGGCTTTGTTACCACCTTCTTGTATGACTCTCCGGTGACCATGACAGAGCCCTCTCAGGACACAGCCAAGGTCATGTCAGGTGTGGCACCCAAAGTGTGATGAGAGACTGGTGACTGCTTTCTATGATGAAATGACATAGGAAATGTTAGATTCTTAAGCTGTCATCAGTCCCGAAGATTCCTCATTGAGTATTCAATCTTAAGATTTAAGGAGACATCACACTCTCTCTTCCATGTGCCATTTGTGGACCTGTTTTTCTTCTGCTTTTGTCATCTTCTGTGGAAAGAAATCATCTGAGCTCTATAAGCCATTTTGTTTATTCTAGGCCATTAGGGTAAGTCTGGCTTTTATACTTAGACAAAAAGAAATGTAGTGATAAAAAATAGCAAACTTAATATTTTTCTGGTCTATTTATTACCAAAATATGTTTTCAAATTCTACCAATAATTAGTAAGAGATTCTTAATTAGCAGTCACTTTCTCAAACTCCTAAGTTCCTCAGTGAGCTGTGGGAGAGAAACCAGAGCGAGTGTCAGGGGTCCTCCAGTGTAACTTCTTGCCCAGGGAGGAGGGCCTTTATGCTAGGCCTCCAAATTGAACAAAGGATAATTCTTCTACATCAGATTACATGTCCAGGCTATACATACCAAAGAAAGCTAAGGACAAGAGATTAGTCTGACTTGGGAACAACGCAGATCACAAACATGAATTCTATGTAAACAGAAATGAAAAGAAATTTTTATTTATTCATATAATACAATAAAAAGCACTACTTCTCTCATTATCACTTAATTGTGGTTATATGTACTCAGTACTAGCCTCTTGAAAGTCCTAAAAAAACACTTTGACATGCACTCAGAAGTTCTGTTGGTATCAGCTTGAGATTTTATGAAAAAAAACTTTTTTAATTTTTATATTTCTAAAAATCTATTTTATTATAAAGATGCTGTACAGAGGGGTTACATTTACATGATTAAGTTACATTTCTCATTGAACATTGTTACCTACTCCAGTGATTTTCACCCTCTGTCCTTTCCCTCCACTCCCCCCTTTACATTGTAAAGTTAATTTCTGCCATAGTGTCTTGTGAGTATCATTGTTGCAATGGGTCACCTTTTGTACTTCTTTCAGCATTTTGTTATTTCCCTTCCCTTCTCCCAATCAGATAAAGGCATATACAGGATGCAGGGTACCAGAATCAAAGACAGGAATTTCCATAGATAAAACCAATAGGAAAAGAAAAATGACATAAAGAAGAAAGAACTAGCTGGAGTACATTGGCTACATCAAGATTGACAACTAAACAAAAGAAGACCTGCTGTTTCTATGTCTTGGCATACATTTCAATTAACATCATGTTGTATGGTCATATATATGCCCATAGCTCCTGAGCTATTATGATCCACTTTCAGGAGTAACAGTCTAATATTAATCGTTGCAAATGAGGGAAATCATAGAGCTCATGTTTCTTTGGGTCTGGCTTGCTTCACTTAATATGATTTTTTTCCAAGTCTTTCTTGCTTACAAAAAGGATGATATTTTTTCCGATAGAAGCATAAAATTCCATTGTGTAAAATATACCACATTTTCTTGATCCATTCATCTATTGAGGGATAACTGGGTTGGATCTATATCTTGGCTATGATAAACCATGATGCAATGAACATAGCTATGCTGGTAGCTTATTGTGCCCTAGTTTGAGATCATTTGGGTAAATGCTGAGGAGAGGGATTGTTGGATCTTAGAGGAGTTCTATGTTTAGTCTTTTGAAGAACCTCCATACTGCCTTCCAGAGTGGTTGAACCAGCTTACATTCCTACCATCAATGTAGTATTGTTCCTATTTAGCCACATCTACCCTAGCATCTATTATTATTTGTTCTCTTGATAATAGCCATTCTAACTGAGGTGAGTGGAATCTAAATGTGATTTTGCTTTTGATTTTCATTTCTTTTATGACCAATGATGCTGAGCATCCCCCTTCTCTTTCCGAGAGGCCACACTATTACAGGTTTGTAGTGTCTCAATAGAGGCAGAGAAACTTGTAATATCATGTGCTTTTGTTGTACATTCACTTCACTTGGAGCTTCCGATGACTCCTATAACTTACACTAAAGGCTTATACTATTTCCCTTACTGAAAAAAAAAACACTGATTTTCAAAAAGCATAGAAAAAAACTTTTGTCAGGGGTCCCAGTGAATACTAAGGAAGATTCTTTACTGGGAAATTTTATTTGGTTGCTTGTTCGTTTTAACACATGTTGAATTTGGGGCTCCCCACCAACTCTTCAACAGACTAGAAACTATGTTGCCTCATTGGAATTTGCCTCAAAAGTTACAAAATATTTTGACATATTTTTGGTTTGGTGTTTTGGGCTTTTGGAGTGTTAGTGGGCCAGTACTCAGGCTTGAACTGAGGGACTGGAGCTCTTGCTTATGTTATTTTACTTAATGCGGTCACTGTGACACTTCTGGCTTTTTGCTACTTAATTGAAGATAAGAATTTGAGGATTTATTAGCTTGGGTTGGCATCAAACTGTGATCCTCAGATCCCACCCTTGTGAGCAGCTGAGATTACAAGAATGAGCCTGGATATATTGTGCTCCCTATGAAACCTAAACAAGGGCACATCATTCTGAAGCATGTGTGTATGGTTATGTATTTCAAAATTAATTAGAAAAATGTAGCCCTTTATGTGTGTGTGTGTGCATGTGTGTGTATATACACACACATAATATAAATATACACACAATATAAATGTGCAGAGGGAAATGAGGGTGTAGCTGCTGGTTTTGAGAAAAGATTTCACCTAGGGCTTTTCACACACTGAGCTATGCTGCACAGAATGCTTGAGACTAAAGGTGAGGTAAATGATGTCATCATCCCATTCATCTACATCTCTTGCTAACATATGCATATACTGTGGTGTTGACATGATTATTTTGTGTATGAGAGCCAGTACTGGGACTTGAATTCAGGACCTAGATACTGTCCCTTAGCTTTTGTATGTGATGCTAGCACTCTACCATTTGAAGCACAGCCCAGCTTTCTTTTAATTTAATCTTACAGGAAGTAAGAGTCTTTTTTGCCCAGTTGTCTTTGAACTGAGTTCCTCATATCTCAGCGTTCTGAGTAGCTAGTTTTACAGGCCTGAGCTTCCAGTGCCTAGCTTTTCATTACTATTTTCACAAGCTACATGCTCACACACATTTCATTCAAAAATCTGTTTAACCCCTACTTTCACTATATTTGATGTCGGAATAATTTTTGGAGGAGATGAGGAAAAACAAGTCATTTAAGAATACAGGTGGAATAGCTAAGATATGGAACCAGCCCAGATGCCCCTCAGTAGATGAATGGATCAAGAAAATGTGGTATATATACACAATGGAATTCTATGCCTCCATCAGAAAGAATGACATTGCACCATTTGTTAGGAAATGGAAAATCTTGGAAAAAATTATATTAAGTGAAGTAAGCCAGGCCCAAAGAAACATAGGTCCCATGGTTTCCCTTATTTGCAATATCTAGTATATGTATGAGTCAAGTGGAAAAGGCCAGATAATGTGATGTTAGGAAATGAATCCTTAGATATGTATTTTAATGTTTTTTTCTTTCATGCATTTGTTTCTAACGCATTTATAAGATTATCTCTTTGTAGCTTTGTATGTCCCTCCCCCACAGTATAACCCCTGCTTTGACTATATTTGATGTCAGTATAACTTGTGGAGGACATGGGGAAAAACAAATCGTTTAAGGATACAGGTGGACCTGTTGCAACAATGAGAAGTACAAGTTGTCATGTCGAAAACGAGCTTTAAAATGTTGGGGGGGAAGCGGGGAGGATTGGGTGGGGGTTGGGGGGAGAGGCTGGGAAGGGATGTGAAGGGTAAACAAAGGAGGAGGCTGCAATGCTTGGTAAGAAATGTATGCATTAACCTGCCCATGTAATTGTAACCCCTCTGTGCAGTGTGTTCACAAAAAAAAAAAAGAATACAGGTGGACCTGTTGCTACAATGAGAAGTACAAGTTGTCATGTCAAAAACGAACTTTACAACTTTGGTGTGGGGCGGGGGGGGGTGGAGAGGGATTGGGGTGGCGGGGGAAGACAGGGAAGGGATGTGAAGGGTAAACAAAGGAGGAGGCTGCAAGGCTTGGTAAGAAATGTACGCATTATCCTGCCCATGTAATTGTAACCCTTCTGGTTTCCCTTATTTGCAATATCTAGTATATGTATGAGTCAAGCGGAAAAGGCCAGATAATGTGATGTTAGGAAAATGAACCCTCAGATATGTATTTTAATGTTTTTTTCTTTCATGCATGTGTTTCTAACGCATTTATAAGATTATTTCTTTGTTGCTTTGTATGTCCCTCCCCCACAGTATAACCCCTGCTTTCACTATATTTGATGTCAGTATAACTTATGGAGGAGATGGGGAAAAACAAGTCTTTTAAGGATACAGGTGGACCTGTTGCAACAATGAGAAGTACAAGTTGTCATGTCGAAAACGAGCTTTACAATGTTGGTGCGGGGTGGGGGGGGAAGGATTGGGACTGGGGGGGAGTGGGGAGGCTGGGAAGGGATGTGAAGGATAAACAAAGGAGGAGGCTGCAAGGCTTGGTAAGAAATGTACGCGTTATCCTGCCCATGTAATTGTAAGCCCTCTGTGCAGTATGTTCACAAAAAAAAGGAGGAGGCTAAAATGCTTAATAAGAAATGTACTCATTATCTTGCCCATGTAATTGTAACCCCTCTGTACAGTATGTTCACAAAAAATAAAAATAAAAACAAAAAATCAAAAATCTCACTGTTCAGGCTGACTGACAAGTTGTGAGGAAAGATGGTTGAATGAATAAGTTACCAAATAGGCCTCTAGCCCTATTAACATCATTCTAGTCAGTTACTTAGCTTTCAGTGAGTGAGTACATATTTCCACTTTCACTCTACCTTTTTTAACTGGAACTCAGTGAAATGTTTTTGATGCATCTTTTAAATGTTATCTCCCAAACAGAAGATATTATTTGAATGTATTTGATAATATTTTAGATACGGGTGGTCTTGTGTGTCTGGATGTCTGTGGGCAGAGGCCATCCAGCTGGGCTTCCGGCCCAGAGCTGATGCTTCCTGTCTGCTGGTTGCAGAGAGGAAGGTTTTCTTCCTGGCCAGTCTTTGAATTGAGATCCGTTCATTTTAGATTTCTAAGTATCTAGGATAAAAAGCATGAACCACCACCAACTGGCTTGTTTTAGAAGCATTAATTGCTTTTCACTCATTCCTTTTTTCCTGGAAGTTTGATCTAGACAGGCTGCTTGTACCTCATGATAAGGTGATTTTGAATAATACCCTTTGCCTCTGGCATTTCTGAAACTCATTTCCTCAGTTCCAGGCTAAAGAATTTGTTCTAAAGCCAATAGCATTTTCCTTCTGAGATGTTAGGTAGCTTAATTAAATCTCTTATCCTTTGCTTTGGCAATGCAATCAGGATGTTTCTGTAAAACCCTACTTCTTGAGAGTATTATAGTTAGAAGGTATCATGTGTACACTTTCATATACTCTCTAGTTTTTTTTTGGGGGGGGTCCGGTTGTGGGGCCTGAACTCTGTGCCTGGATGCTGTCCCTCAGCTCTTCAGCTCAAGGCTACCGCTCTACCACTTGAGCCACAGCGCCACTTCCGGCTTTTTCCTTTTTGCTTATGTGGTGCTGAGGAATCGAACCCAGGGCCTCATGCATGCAAGGCAAGCGCTCTACCACTGAGCCACCTTCCCAGCCCTACTCTCTAGTTTTATAAACTTATGTTACAAGATTGGGTGGAAGAACGATGACTGTTGAATTAATTTGATAACCACTCTAGAGTTTTTAAGCCTTAATGGTAATTAACTCAAAAGGGGATTAAAAATATTCAGAGTAGTGGAATGTGGCTACTATTCTTTTCATGTATGTGTATAGATGATAAGAATTCTTGTGATTAATAAAATAAATCTTCAAATTTCCAGTGGTAGACTGCTATGTTAACTGGGAGGACACAGTGGTGATGTCAGGACTTTGAAAGCTGATAATGAAGCAAAATATCCAGGATAGCATTTGCTAAGGATATAATTCCAAGGCTCATACCAAATATATTGAACTAGAATGCTAAATGATGAATGACAGCACCAAAATTTATTTGTTGGCTTCTTTGTTTTGTGAAGTCCTTGGATTTGGACCTGGGGCCTGGGTGCTGTCCCTTAGTTTTTTCCTCAAGGCTAGTGCTCTACCAGTTGAATCACAGCTTCATGTCCATACTTTTGGTGGTTAATTGGAGATCAGTCTTACCAAATTTCCTTTGGGCTTGCTTCAGTACAGCCCAAATATCTCAGATATCAGCCTCCTGAGTAACTAGGATTCCAGTTATGAGACACCAGAGACCCATATGTTTGACTACTGTTTTAGCACTTTGGTTCCATTGGATCACGTCAGATTTAAACTAAAATCATAACTTTTCTTCTTGTAACCCGCAGCATCCAATATATATCTAATTTATTCCTATCTTCATTTCTGATCTCTCTTTTCTTCATTGTACCCTTCCATTCTTATTTCACAAGCAAGCATGTCAGTGCTGTTTTCCTTTTCTGAAGCAAGTCAGGTCCATTCCCATCAGTGGGGGATGTACTTACTGTTCTTACTGTCTGGAAAACCTGCTCCTAGGGCTGGGAAGGTGGCTCAGTGGTAGAGCACTTGTCTTGCATGCATGATACCCTGGGTTCGATTCCTCAGCACCACATGAGCAAAAAGAAAAAAGCTGGAAGTGGCACTGTGGCTTAAGTGGTAGAGCAGTAGCCTTGAGCTGAAGAGCTGAGGGACAGTGCCCAGGCCCATCGTTCAGTCCCCACTACTGGACCCAAAAAAAGAAAGAAAGAAAGAAAACCTGCTCCTAGATAATTGCCTGGATGATGGCTCTTATATCAACTATCTCCTCTTTAGGGATGTCTCTCCCCATCCCCAATGTGAAGTTGTTGCCACAAAACCACCAATTTCATGTCTCTGATTTATAGAAAGTATCATTATGATTTCTAGTTTTCTTTTCAGCATGAAATTGGTGAGGAGAGAGCCACATTCACTTCTGTTTCTCCAATACCTGTAATAGTGCCTAGTCCTTAGTGCTCAGGAGCCTTACATGGAGATTAGCCTTCTCCAGCTCAATTTATCCTAGCTTCTGGTCAGGACAGCTTCTCAAGCTGAAGTCTGGTGGCTAGTAATCATTCCCTCAGGGAAAAATCAGTGTTTGACACTTATTTGCTGCTATGGAAAAGGTGACTGTGACATCATAGAAGTTATGGCTATTGTTTTGTAAAGCTGTGTGAGGACATCCAACCCCACACAATTTCCCCCAATATATGTGTCTCCTTTGCTCAGGAGTGCATCCAACAATTCAGCAACCAAACTGTCACCCAGTTCCTGATACACTCAGAGTATGTTTCCATTTCCTTTAAAAAATAAAAAAAGAAAAACTAAAGACATGCCTTTGATGATTTGTCATTGAATTACCAAAACAGAGTATATAATTTTATGTATTTGTAAATCTTTGCCCATCTCTCTTGAGCCCTTGCTATATTTCTATGTGTTTGCAGGTTGGGAAGGGAAATAAGGTTTAATTCAGTATTGTCAGATACTATAGTTCAGAAGGCTCTTTTTAGACCCTTTTGGAGGGAATGCCAACTTTCCATCTGATGTTCTACAGATGGCCATCTTGGTACAGGAACTGAGTAGACTGTCATAACATAAGAGGCTTGTCCTGATTTCTACTGACTTTCCTCTGGGGTCCAGGGAGTGTGATCCCACTGCATATGTGTCTCTTTGCTACACTGAAAGGCCCAGGCCTCCTCAGAAAATCTAAGGCCAAGGGGGTAAGAAAGATTAAAACTCAGAACCCAGCTTCCCATATCACTGGGATTACAAGATTGAGTCTCATGGACTCAACTCATAGCTGCTTTTATATACATACTGTAGTCAGTTTCATTATATTCACTTCCTAGACAGATATATACAAATATATGTATATAATTATTCATCTATTTTTAATCAGTGTTATATCTAGAAATGCACAAATATATATTCATATAATTATAATCAAATTATATTCCTAATTTCCCCAATAATATTTTACATTAATGTTTTGTGAAAAAAATACTAGACTAAAAATTTAAATGCCTTTGTAGTTTGAAAAATCATATTCAATCTTATATATTATATAATATACTATATAAAACATAAAGAATATAACACATATTAACATATAACTAATTTACTTGTGGTTTCTTTTCTTCCTGATTTTGTGTTTTTTCATCTATGTAAACTTTCTTTCTTCTATTGATGATGGCTTTTACTTTCCAGTATACATATTTTCTATATATTTTGTCAAATATTTTCAGCCCTAAGTAGGTTTTTTATGTTACTGGAGTCAAATTTTTCTTCCATATTTACCCAAAGCACAATGAAGATATATACAGATTTGAACTCACTGTTGGAAGAGTGTCCCACATACCACTATAAGTATTGTGGCATTTGTCCCAATTGACAGAATAGATTTCTAGGACAGCTGATCTGCTATGTCCTAGACCTTTTGTAGCCACCTTATCATCCCATGCAGTCATGACCTGCTTCCTTGCCACTCTCTGTGCATTTAACAGTTCCCATTATATGCTGTAGGCTCTCTTGTGCAGCCCCCTGTCACTCTCTGTTCCCCCCTGCCAGAACATGTATGCACGATGTTTCAGATTGTAGGTTTAAAAAGAAACATATTTAGGATTCATTAATTTTAGAATATATCAAAAACATTGACATTTTAATAAAGTTAGAAAAATAAATAGAATGAACCTTTTACAACAATCAGGACAAAAAGAAAAATAAAGATTTTCCTAGGAAGGGGGAAAGGAATCTCTAAATCTAGATTGGCCTCTAAGTTGCCTTCAGCAGAAATTCTGCCTCGGAGTCCTCAAAGGGATCTACTTCCTCATTAAAGACAGGATTTTCTTCCTGAGTCCAGAGAGGGACAGATTCTAATTTCTCAATTGGAAATTGGATCCCCTGCAGGAGGACAGATTGGTCTGGGTATTCTTTGAGGAAAGATTCCTTTTCCTCAACTGAATCTAGATTTTTGACCTCACTTATTGGTTTCACTGAACATAGACTGTGGTCATTTTCCATTAGCACACATTTACCCTGCACACCAAGACGTGTTCTTTTTGACTGGTTTGGAGCTGATCTAGCTGGATTGTGAATATCAATGGAAGGCATTCCGGATCGTCTTCTTCCTTGGTGGTATGTGCAGGTACACCTGCATCACATGTGGGATTCAGAACCAGTGGGATGTCCATAGGACTCAAAACCTGCTTGGGCCTGTCTACAAATTAAAAAAAACTCTATGTTCACTGCTTTCTGGAGATTAGTGATGGCTTCTGATCTCCATCAGTCCCCATAGACTACATCACTGAAGGGTTATTTATCTGTAGTTCTGCAGGAGCTGCTCTACGTTGATGCAAACCTGAGAATGGAAATAGGTACAGGATTCTTAGAGTAGACTCTAGAAGTTAAGGTGTGACTAAACTTCCATGAGGATCTAGTGGGGGAAGCTGTAGAACTTGAGTTTGGACTGAACACTGATGGGAAGGTAGGGTATTTCTGAGTGTACACTTCCAAGTTCTTTCAAAAAGAGGACATATTACCGGCAAAGAATATCCATAAAAGGACATTTTGCCAAGCTGGAGAGTACTAAGGGCTGTTGGCCAATCAGGCCCACCTCTAGAGACCCAGGTTCCATTCCTACTCACAAGCTCTGAGGCATTGAAACAAGGACTTCTTCCTCTTTTTCTTGGTCTCATGGGTCATGTGTTCCTCCAGCTGGTCCAGAAGAATATGTAAGTGGAAGAGCAGGTCTGAAGAGGGCATGTTGAGCTTGACATACTGTGTAAGTTCTTTTAGGGTACCATGGTTCTTGGGTTCATAGAAATCATTAGGAGTTGAAGTCCATCCACATGAGGAGGATGAAATAAATGATGCTGTGGGCAGATTGGTGACAAGGAAAATGAAAGTCCACCCTCCCCATCCTGAGCCTTGTACTAGAGCTTCTTTCTGCAGGACTTGCAGGTTGGGAAGTGGGAAGAGACTTCTGCAAGCAGGATGCTCCTCAAAATATCACTTCTAGAAATTTCTTAAATCCTCTAAAATTCTCCCTGTGATAGGAAGAGAAAGTTGTTTCTCCACTGAATCTGACTTGCTATATACAGCCTTCCCTGTCTTCCATGAGAGTCCAAAACCACAACCACATCCACAACTGTGTAATCTGCTATGCACTGAAGTGCCAAGACTCAACCCCCTGGTGAAAATCACAACTTGTGTGCAAAGAAGAAAGTTGGCTTTGATTCAGAAACCTCAAAGATACCCAGTTTTCAAGGACAGAACTTCTTTTTGTGCCAACATCCACTTACTTCTTTGCTTGTTCATCTTCCAGTTATGGTAGTAGGATCTGTACCAATGGGAGGAGAGAAGGAAGTTAACTCTATGCTTCTCCTTTTCTGAACGAACAGGACACACATGGGACTGGCTAAGATCCACATGTTAATGTAAACATGACAGACAAAAAGTGGAGATATGTTTACACAATTTCATGCAAATTCTGTGAGGATGCTTATATGCATCTGTCCAAATAAATGCACAATGACTCATGCCTCTAATCCTACTAATCACAGTTTGAACGCAGTCTAGTTTGTAAAATTCCAAAGACACTAATCTTCAATTAACCAGCCAAAGGCCAGAAATGGACCTGGGGCTCAAATGGTAGAGTGTTACAAATGGGACAGCACTCAAGCCCCCAATTCAAGTTTAAGTTGTATCCTTTCTTCTGTCTATATTCCTTCAAAGGCCTCCAAAATAGTGATTTTCTAGGTGAGGGTGGACGTTGGATGCCATGGGCTCATTCCTTTAATGCTGGTCTCTCAGCAAGCAAATTACTAAGGCTCCACTAGCTTCTGAGGCAAATGAAATGCTCTGGCAGCCCAGTCCTAAGGAATTAGGCAGAGAGTGTACTTCTTTGTCTCAAGCCAAGCTCCTTGATCAGACTCCAGTGAAACAGTCTCAGAAAGGTGCCAAGTATTCCAATACTCTGCCAGGGGGTCTCATCAACCCTGGGTTTGAAAGAGGAACACTCACTTTTTTTTGTTAGTTGTGGGGCTTGAACTCTGGGCTTGGGTGATATCCTTTAGCTCTTCAGTTAAAGGCTATCACTCACCCACTTGAGCCACAGCGCCACTTCCAGTTTTCTAGTGGTTTATTGGACATAAGAGTCTCATGGACTTTCCTGTCCAGGCTGGCTTTGAACTATGATCCTCAGATCTCAGCCTCCTGAGTAGCTAGGATTACAGGCATGAGCCACTGGCACCTGGCTTAGGAACATTCACTTTTTAAACAGAATATCCAGCAAATGCTCCATTGTCCCCCACTCTCTATAGTGGTAGAGGAAGTTTCCAACATAGAAGGGATCACCTTTCTGGTAGTCAGGGACCAGGTTCATTACCAGCATTTCCAGCAAGCTAGTCAGGGACCAGGTCCATTACCAGCATTTCCAGCAAGCCTGAGTCCACACTGAGGTGGTAAAAAGAATGGATCTTTGAAACGTGGAAGTGGGAGTACCCTTCAAATTGAGTAATTGTAATAGAGTGGATTGAAAAGTACACAGTAAATATTTTCTCAGTATACACATATAAAAGCACACAAGAAGAAGGTTCTAATGTGGGCTGGATGAGATTAGATAGGTTTCCTGTCATAGTTATACTTTCCTGAGTTGCCTTGTGATTCCCTTGGTTTCTTCTTATAAAAAAAGGCCTGAGACATTGGATTTGTGATTTGGCACTGATCCAAAGTCTGCAGCATTGAGTGAGGCACTCATACCTCTCATGCCTGAGAGCTGAGTCTCTTGAACTTTGAAAACAACACAAGAACATCTTTCTTGTTCCTGCACCACAGGCCAAGTGAGCTGGCTTGAGCTGAATGTCAGTTACAGTTGCTTGGCTCTCATAGTTCTATATTCTATTCCATTGTGAGGTAGGTAGTGTCATTTCTCAGAGCCCAATGATCTAAGCCGTTTGGTCACATAAGACCATCCCAAAGACAAACTGGAGACTGAAATCTCCCCTCTCACATCACTATATCCACATGTGGACATTGTCAATTCCCAACATCCTCAGCTAAGCCTAGATACAGGCATGGTCTCAGCCTCAAGAAGCCCTTCCTAGGTCGGATCCAGGCCTTATTTGTCACTATTTCTCTCATAATTCACAAATCATTTTGCGTCTCATGGCCCTCTCAGCCTGCCATGTGCTTCTTGCATCTATTTTTGACATCTACTTCCTAGGACATTGTAAGGTTTTTGTTTCCTAATCTTCTGTTTGCTCTTGATGCCCCTGTGTGCTGTCATCTGGAAAAAAGGCAGGTACTTAGAGGTGGGAAAATCAATCAAGTATTGAAAAACAAACATTACACATATAGTCAGACATTTTTACAAGCGTTCATTCTTGTAAGATAAAAGACTATTTTTGATAATTTTGTCATATTTTATGACAGAGGGGAAGGGGAGAAGAGAAGAGGTGCTGCATTGTCTTCTCATAATTCAATGATTATTATTTAAAAATACTATAGTTGAAGGAATGTACTATTTAAAGATAAAAGCTGTGCTCCTGTTCTTTTTATAAGCTAGTCATTTATAAATTATTCCTCACTAAAGTCTTGTCATCTGTGTCCCATGAACTATCCTCCTCCTTCAAAATAATCAAGGAAAACCTTCACAAATAAGTGGACTGTTGTCCAACCCCTGGATAAGAATTTAAGGTACAACATTGCCTGCAATTTTGTTCGTGTACATGTGTGTGAGAGTGTGTGTGTATGTGGGTGAATGTGTGTCTGTGCATATGTGTGTTTTAGGGCTTGTACTCAGGGGCTATATGACAATCCCAAGTGTTTTTCCCTTGAGTGTAGTGCCCTACCAATTGTGCTACAGTTTCACTGCAAGTTTTCTGTACTGAACTGGAGAGGAGAGACTCATAAAATTCCCTGTTCAGGCTGTCTGAAGTAAATCTCAGGTCTCAACCTCCTGTTAGCTAGAGTGATAATTATGTGCTTCCAGATCCTAGTAAGAAAGCATTGTTATTGGAGGCAGTGGGGTTGCAAGTTTCAGTCCACCTTCACCACACTCTATATTATTAAACAGCAACAATAAAACCCTATATCAAAATACAATAATAAGAGGTAATTAGAATAAAATTTAGTGATATAGTCTGCTGACATCACTTTCAGGAAACCTTGGTCTTAATGATTTAGCATCACAAAACCAAAAAAAATGAGATAATTACAGTAGACTCAACGAATTTTAATTCCATGTTAAAATAATTTCAAAACATTATAAGAAACAAGAAAGCATTCATACTTATAAGGAGAATGTAAAAAAGATAAAAGATGGCAGATTATGAAATGGAAAATTCTACCCTGCAAGAAAATTATTGTCATGGTGAATATATAGTGGTATTGTCACAGTGAATATATGATAATGTTCTTCAGAGCAGCAATGGATAAATATATATTTACTACACATAGTCTAACTTGTCTCAATCTCTATAAACTTTCAATCTTCTAGTACACATTATCAATGTATTCATGTTTATGGTATATTCTAAAATAACTAGCACAGTCAGGAGGTTACCAAAATACATTAGCTTCAATGTTTTAGGAGATTAACCTGCTAATTGTATTGACTTCTATATATTAAACATGTAGTGTGTTATCATTGTACTCTCTAAGTTTGTACAAACACTACTTCAAAGTGAAATTGAATACAAGGTTTTGAAGGCATATGCCTGTAAAGCTAGCTATTTGGGACATCAGTTCAAGACCAGTGTAGTTTTTCCTGCAATGCTCCCCAACCACTGGCTCTGCTTGCTGCAATATATCTATCATCCCAGGTTCATTGGGAGCTGAGAGCTGGAGAATTTCAATTTCATGCCATAGGCAAGAACTTCCACATGGCTCCATCTCAACCAAAGAAGGTTCCACATTGGCTAGCACCTATCACCCCCACCTAGGTGAAAATAAAAATAAGAGCAATGTAGTATAAGAAACAAACAATATCAAAACATGCCAATATAAACCATCATGAACAACACACACCTAGTGTTTGTTTCTCATACCTGTAATCCTAACTATAGCTAGGATTATATATGTGAGCCAGAGGCACCAAGCAGTTCATCATTTTAAAAATGACTATTGAAGCCAGGTGCCAGTGGCTCATTCCTGTAATCCCAGCTACTCAGGATGCTGAGATCTGAGGATCACAGTTCTAAGTCAGCTCAGGAAGAAAAAAAACCATAAGACTCTTACCTCCAATTAACAACTCAGAAGTCAGAAGTGGCTCTGTGGCTCAATTAGTAGAGTGCTAACTATGTTGAGCACAGAGACTCACAGACAGTGCCCAGACACTGAGTTCAAGCCCCACAACTGACAAAATATAGATAAATAAACATTTAAATGTCTGAATTTTTTGTGAATTAAAATTATGGCGTTCATACACAATTCTACAGACAACTACATATTTCATTATATTTGTGGTTAGAAAAAGTAGCAGCACTTGAATAATGGATATTTTTTCATAAACTAGGGCATACTGATCTCTAATTAGAGGAAATTGCTGGACTCATAGGTAGTATTTTTTGGTTGGTTTTTGTTTTGTTTATAGAACAGGATGAGAAACCTTATTTCTGCCAATGACCATTTGGATATGTATAACATCATCCACAGGCCATGCAGAATTAACAGTAAAGACATGACACAGTCAACTAGCAATAAACTTATTTGTCTTTATGCCATGTTCCCAATGATTTGTTTAGCTTATATGTCCCTATGGCCTACAGTTTCCTATTCCTACCTTCCTCAAAATACAGCATGTTCCACCAATTCAGATTTGAGCCAAGCAATATGTAGTGCCAAGAGTTAAGGAAAGTTGTAACACAAACAGGGAAGCATGAAACCAACACTTTAGTAGCTGGACACTGGGGACTCAGGCCTAGAATCCTAGCTACTCAGGAGGCTGATGATCTCAGTTCAAAGCCAGATGGAGTGAGAAAATCTCTGAGACTCTTCTCTCCAATTAACAACCAAAAAGCCATAAAAGGAGCTGGGGCTCCAGAGGTAGAGTAGCCTTGATTACAAAAAACTCAGGGGCAACACCCAATCCTGAGTTCAAGCTGAAGGTCAGGAACAAAAACAAAAACAATCAACAACAACAACAAAACAGAAACTGGGAAAAAGCTCAGGAAAGGATGGCATTGTCTACAAGACAAATGTACACATTACATGAATTGTGAAATCACTGTACACACCTTAGTAACAATTACATTTTAAAAAGAATGTGAGAAATCCCAAAGCCATGGGGCCTTATGATGTGCATCTGCTTTCCAGAATTTCAAAGTCCCATCATCTAAGCTGGTAGCACACAGGTTGTAGCTCAGAGTGATGAGAAAATAAGAAGCCAGAGATCCTTTCAGATTGTCCCACCAATTCTTCTATTACTTTAAGCAAAAAAACAAAAAGCAAAGCAAATAAATTAGACTTTAAGGTTAAACTAAGCTGCTATTAAAGATTCTAGGCAGAATTATACGGTGCCTGCTTCAAGGCGAGAGTGAGGCCAAGCCCACAGCAGAGCTGGCCGTCACTCACTTCCAAGGGCCTCCAGAGAGGCATGACTACCACTTGTCCAACACTGCTGCCCTCCCCGCCCCCAGAGTTTACCTACAAGTCCCAAGTCCCTGCCTTTCTTCTTGAAATTCTTCAGCCACTGGTTGTCTCATTTCTCATTGTCTGTTTAGGTGGGATTTGAGACTCCTTCCTCTCCTCACCCAGCCACCAGACCCCAGGGGCCAAACTCAGCACCTCACAGACACTCCCCAGAACCCAGCTGCCTTTGCAGCTGCTGCTTCCTGAGCCACTAGGCTACTGGCTCCTTCCTCCCTTCACCAGCCTCTGCCAGGGCCTCCCATCCTCTCCCTACCACCCCCACCCCCAATCCCAGCTTGGCCTCCCCCCCCCATGGCCTCCTCTCCTCTCCACAAATCTCCCAGCCCCAACCCCAGCAGGATCACTGCTCTGGGGATACAACTGTGGGCCAGGTCCAGCAGAATCAAAGGTGCCACAGTGTGCAGCTGGCTGAGAACTGAAGGCAGCATAGGTCTCTGATCAGTGTCTTTACTTCACTTACACAATTCTTAATTGTATTTATTTCATATTTAAGTTTAGATTTCGTAACTTCTTATTAAGCCTTTGCAGAATAGCTGGTAGAAATATAGTCCCCAAATTCGGATTGTCTATAGTTTAATTCTTTCGAGATTCAGAGATGTTTAAGTAGTTATAACCATCATGAACTCTCTTTTTCATAGCAGAGTGTTATTCAGAACATAATTGCTTATGCATCTGTTATCAATTATTTACAAGACTTGAAAGTTTTAAAGTTTCAAATATTACAGGAAGATCTTTGATTCATGTTGAATAGATGTAAGTAGGTTGAGCTGTTGCATACATTCTTGTGTGTGTGTGTGTGTGTTTCTGTGTGTGTGTAGGGGGGGGTGTATATGTGTCATTGAAAACAAGGATAAAGATGTTGAGCCCTGGTCTGAACTTGTTTCCTTTTTCTGAGATATACATTATGGTGTTTTTTTGTTGGTGGTAGGCTCTGATTGCTTGCCTTTGCCTGATGCGCACATTCCAGCTGAATTTTTCAATTAAAGCTTCTTATTTAGTATTGAGCATATAGGGCTCCGATATTGCTTTGTCTTTAGTCTGCCATCTAGGATATTCTTTTTTTTTTTGGGTCCGGTCATGGGGCCTGAACTCTGGGCCTGGGCGCTGTCCCTCAGCTCTTTTAGCTCAAGGCTAGCGCTCTACCACTTGAGCCACAGCGCCACTTCCAGCTTTTTTCTTTTTGCTTATGTGGTGCTGGGGTATCGAACCCAGGGTCTCATGCATGCAAGGCAAGCGCTCTACCACAGAGCCACCTTCCCAGCCCTAGGATCTTCTTTTCCTCTTTAAAAATTTACATTCAATATAAATTTTACCTCCTGACTGATTTTCCCTTTAATTTGCATTTTGAAATAAGTATTATAAGAACTTTAATCTCTGTATTCATGAAGAAAACCATTTTGAATTCTCTGTTTAATGTAACAACACCTGGACACATTTGTTAACATCAAGATCTTAAAATTTCTTTTGTAGTTTTAGTTTAAAATGCCTCTTCCATGTTTACAGCATGAGGAGAAAATTCCTGGTAACAATGATAACAGTTTTATTCATTAAGATATCGATAATTCATAATTTTGAATATGTCTAGTAGCAAATGAATACATTTGGTAAATAGATTTGCTTCATAGATCCATGCACAAAAATACCACTCCTAAGGGCTGAAAAGGTAGATCGGTGGTAGACAGCTTATCTTGAATGCACGAGACCTTGGGTTTGATTCTGCAGCACCACCTAAGCAGAAAAGCTAGAAGTGGTACTGTGGCTCAAGTGGTAGAACACTAGTCTTGATCTGGAGGGCTGAAGGACAGCGACCAGTCCCAGAGTTCACCACCAAAAACAAATTAAATAAATAAATAAAACTCATATCAAGTACATTAATTTCAAAGTTTGATTACCATTTTAGTTAGGGGCAGGGTGCCAAGATATAGCAGACCTCTGTTGCAAAGCTTTAAGAAGGATTTCAACACCTGACAAGTACTAAAGACAAGAAGGAAAAAAATTAGCTCTGCCAACAACATATAGAATCACCACTCAAAGAGAAATCAGTACTAAGAATGAAATGCTTTTCATAAAATTTCTTAAGAGATTCTGGCTCTATATTAATTATCATGTAAGTTAACCGTCAAAAACTCGAAGGGATGTGAAGGGTAAACCAAAGGAGGAGGCTGCAATGCTTGGTAAGAAATGTACGCATTATCCTGCCCATGTAATTGTAACCCCTCTGTACGGTATGTTCACAAATAAAAAATAAATTAAAAAAAAAACTCCATCGATGGGCCTGAGTTTTAAGGGCACCTACAAAAACTAGAGGAGAGAATCATCAACCCAGATTTTTAATTTTGTAAGTCAAGTAATGAGTTAATTTCTGGTTTGACAATCTCATCCCTTCCTTTACTCTGTCTCTGATTTTGCCTCCTGTCCCTGTCCACAGTGGTATAGCTCATTGTGAACATAATATCTACAGAGTACAACAACTGCATTTGTTTCCCTGTTCTCCTTGAATATCTCTGGCTCCCTCAATGCCCATAAATAGATAAACTAGAACAGAAAAATCCCTCTTGTTTCCAATTCCTGGAATTCATTTCAATATAAACATCAGTAGTTTTATGAGAGTGTCAGGCTCTGTACACACATCCTGAACACTTATATTTCCTGCACCCAGTCATAACTTCCACCAGATTCTAAGGTCCACAAAGTAATTCTCTTCACTTTCCACACATGAAGAAGCTGAGATTCAGAAAGATTAAGTAACTTACTGGAAATACTGGGCTGAGCATAGTGGTTCACTCTTAAACCTCTCTTAAACCAGAGAGTAAGATCTGAAGATCATAGTCTGAAACCAACCCAGGTTGACATATCCATTATATGTTTATCTCCAGTTAATCAGAAGAAATTGAGAATTGTGTGTGTAAGGTCCGCTCCTAGATGGCTAGCAGACTCCAACCTCCTCGCAGCAAAGTCTCCACCCATTACCTGCATTACCTAGGCAACTGGGACACCTGGAAGAGGTCACATCTGCATCCGCTGAGGTCACATCTGAATTTGATGTGGCCACACCTTTCCCCGCCCATACCCTACATAAGGCCTAGCCCAGGCCCAGACGTGCTCTTGCTCTTGCTCTTGCTCTTGCTCTTGCTCTTGCTCTTCTTTTCTAGCTCTCTCTGCTCTTCCTCTCTTGCTCTTCTTTTCTGCTCTCACTCTCTCTCTTGCTCTTGCTACTCTTTTCTTGCTCTCTCTCTGTTCTTTTCTTGCTCTCTCTCTTTCCAAGCCACGTGGAATGCCAACCTTGCCTGGTCTCAGCAGGTCTACTGAATAAACCTACCCCTTACCTGAATACCACGTGCCTGCTGGTGCAGTTCTTACTCAGCTCTACCTCTTTTAAAAACCTAACATAAATGGTGCCGTGACTCGGATAAAAGGCTTAAAGTCAGGATAGCTGGGATTCCTCTCTGTTTTTTCCTCTTTTTCCTTTTTCTGTTTGTTTTTCCCTTTTTGCTCTGAATACCCACAGTTCTGACAGCCTTTTGGGAACCGGTCTGTCTGCGGTGGAATCAACGCATCAATACCATTGCTGCCTTCACATCCACGTCCACACCACTTCTCTACTCTGGTGAGTGAAACTACTCTACGGCTCTCTGTTACTCAGTCTCTGTCCAGATGTGGCGCCATGCCAGAGAGCTCCTATGGCCTTTAGCTGAAGGCTGGTCACCTCTGAAGCCGAGGACGCTTGGCTTTGGGGGCTTGGCCATTTCTCTCTAGAGGGCTCTGGGGGAAGTCGGGACGCCGCTTCTGCCTGGTCAGCTCTCCTTCACTCACTAGACTGACTCTACTCATTTAATGGGGTGCTATGAATCACGCCTGAGCTGTGAAACCCCTTTGAAATGCCTCCTGTGCTCCCTGGAAAGCCAGAGAGCCTAATTTTACGCCATTCTCAGAAGTACCCAGTTTTTGCTACTGCAATGGTAAATGATCAGAACTTTGTTTAATTTCAGGCTCTCTTTGCTCTCTCTCTGCCATTCATGTGCAACTTTCTACCCTTTTTTCTACAACTTTTTGGCTTGTGCCTTGAAGAGTGCGACGGTCCCAGGGACCCCCCTCTAGGTTCCCTCTCAAAGGCTAGCCAATGTAGGCTTGATCTATTCAGGCTTTCTTTGCATTTTTTCAGAAGTTCGCCATCTTGAATTCGCCATCTTGGCCACGTGGTGGATTAAGTGTTTGGCCCCATCTGACCCTTAACCTTCCACTAAGTTTACTACTCCATCTATTCTAAGATGCCTTGCTAAGAAGTTGCTCTTTTCACAGGCCCTGGTAACTGAGGCCCAACAATCTGATGTGCTTTGTTAGCAAAGATGTCTAAACGTTGTCAAAATTTTAGGTTTTGAGTTTTGCCTTTTTTGTTTTGTGTTATACATTCTGGTACTGACTACGTGAGTCTAAAATACTGGGCATATCTGTGCTAAAATTCTCATCACATCTAATGAGTTTTGTCATTTCAGAATATTTGTTGGCAATTCTTGATAAGAACCAGGTAAGCTCTACTTACTCTACTTGATCTCCTTGTTGCTTTAATTGGAAATAATAAAGGGCTTTTGTGGCAAAGACTTCAGTTCAAAGCCAGACCGGGCTGAAAAATCTCTAAGACTCCATCTCCCAGCTAAACTCTGCAAGTGGTACTATAACTCAAAGTGGTTCAGTGCTAGCCTTGAGCAGAAGTGCTCAGGAACAGTGCCCAGGCCTTGAGTTCAAATCTCCTTGAATACTAGTGGTACTATAACTCAAAGTGGTTCAGTGCTAGCCTTGAGCAGAAGTGCTCAGGGACAGTGCCCAGGCCTTGAGTTCAAATATTGAATACCAACTGGGACAAGCCATCCCAGCAAGGAGCACCTAGACTCAGCCAGTCTGGGGAACAAGGGAACATGGAGAGGAGTAAGAGGAGATGTCACATCAGCTACTTAGTGCCTGCCCTTTCAAAATTAACCAGAGGGCTGGGATGTAGCTCAGTGGCAAAGCGCTTGCCTAGCAAGTGCAACGTCCTGGGTTCGATCCCCAGTACCAAAAAAGAAAAGACAAAAAAAAAAAAATTAACCAGAGCCGGGAGGTCAGTGGAAGTAAGAAGCCTAACCAGCTAATGTCTATACCTGTCTACCTATTAACTGAACAGGAATTTATATTCTTGCCTTTGTCACCTGACTTCTCTACCTAGTCGCCAGATGTCAGAAGTAGCTAGGGACATTTCTACCAACATTTTCAGCCCCAAGTCCTTCCTCTTGCCATTTATTTGCTGTTTAGTATTTTTTTTCCAGCCCCTCAATGCTCATGAGATTTCTCCAGACTTCACCTAAGAACTCACGCTACCAAGGGACAGCTGCTGCTCACTGCCTTCTCTGGGAGGAGACCAAATTCCAGCCTTTTACCCCTATTGTCGACGCCCCTTGTCAGCAGGAAGTAGCCAGAGAGAATCCTCACCCTATTTCATGATTATTAAAAGGCTGGAATGTAAGGTTCGCTCCTAGATGGCTAGCAGACTCCACCCTCCTCGCAGCAAAGTCTCCACCCATTACCTGCGTTACCTAGGCAACTGGGACACCTGGAAGAGGTCACATCTGCATCCGCTGAGATCACATCTGAATTTGATGTGGCCACACCTTTCCCCGCCCATACCCTACATAAGGCCTAGCCCAGGCCCAGACACTCTCTTGCTCTTGCTCTTGCTCTTGCTCTTCCTCTTCCTAATAAAGAACTATGGTGAAGGTCAGCGAAAGGACATTGATTTCATGATAGTCATGATAAGACAACACCTTAGCATGCCTTCAGAATACTAATCCATACTCACCTACTGTTTTATTTACCCACGTCATTAAGTCTGAGTTGTATGTAGGAGTCCTCAGGGCCTTCAGAACAGGAAGATCTAGGTGAGAGCCTAAGATTGGTCTGCCATTTTGGACATAACATAACTAGTCAGATGAAAGCCCTTAGTAGTGTCCGACAAATATGTGCATTCATCCTACTACATTTGATAAGTATCCCCTCCCAAAATTATCTTTGGTTGGGTCACTTTCTGACATAGCAGCTGTCTGGTAGCTCCATTGTGACTTTACTTTATTCTGCTGAGCCAGAAATGGAGAAGGAGAGACTGACCACAACACATTTGCATCTTTCTCAATGAGAAGTGAATGGCATGGGAGTAGTTAAGATGCTTCCCATGTTCTCAGTGAGCTAGTACCACCTTGGATTCCAGCTCAAATCTTGATAAACTGATACAGAAGTTACATATAGCTTGTTGTGCCAGATTCACAGCTACAGAGGTAAATGAGAAAGTGGAAGGCCTTGGTGTGATATGAAGCAGAATTCAAAGGATGTGGGGATGAAGTGAGCTACCTGGAGGGAAAAGGAGAGGCAGCTGAAGCTGAAGCTGAAGAGCACCTAGAGAGAGAAGATAGAGCAAGTTTGAGGCCACCTGGACATCAAAGTAACCCATCTGAGGTACAAGAGTCTGGCTGTCCAGAGCCACAGAGAGAAGTTGGAAGAACAGTAGCAAGTGCTCTTTCCCATTGCTAGGGAGCTCCCAGAATGCCAGAGTAAGAATTGGTAGCTTCCCAGAGCACTGTTGCTGAGCACATCTCAGATCCCTTGCTATCATAATTGACATTGAAGAGGAGCAGCAAGAGTTGTATGAGGTGATTGCAGCTCACTATATGGAGCCTGTTTTGCAGCATTGTGGAGTGTGGTCTCTCAGGATGTTTAGGGCAAAGATCCTATAACTGGTATCAAAGAATGCAATCTACTTGGAGTAGACATTTATAGATGGCACGTGCCTGAACACAACAAGCTGATAATGAGCTGCTAGAGGTAGTTTCCCTAAAGATCTAACAGCCAAAACTGGAGAGGCAAACCCAGAGCTCTGCACCACATCAGTCCACCATGAAAATTGCTTCTACCATAGTACTGGCTACCCAGTTTGCACACTCATGACCTTTTTACCCTGATTGTGCCCCACAATCCCTCACAACTTTTGCTCTTTCACTTTGTCTATGCTTCCTTGTCCCTGCTAAACAGTTCTGGATGCCTGTATTAGCTACCCCAACCTCTGCAAAGTTGTTGCTGCTACCCAATTTCCTGACACTGCAACTCAGTTATTACAGTCACAGTTACCCTTTCCCTGGTATCCTAGTCTCTACTACTCTTCTGCTACCCATAATTCATAACACCATGGTTCCAGCTACCTGATCCCTGACACCCCTCTCTCTGATACCCCATTCCCAAACAAAGGGTAGATTGGGCACAGACAGTAGACTTGGGTACTCCTCTTGCAGGCACATTGGGCCAAGTTATTCCTCAAGTATTTAACACGAGGGACTAACTGGTGGTGGAAAGACAAGAGGTTACGCAGAGGTGACTAAAATACAAGGACATCACTTATAACTTCTTGCTAGGAAAAGAAGGCCCTAAGGTGAAAGTTTATGAGAAAAGAAAATTTTACAAATAATATTGATGATGATGCAAAAGGTTTAGCTTAGTCTCTTCTACTAGTGGTCTGATTTGACATAGATATGTAACTACTTTGCATTTAAAAAATTATACGAAAATGCACATTTATGTGGTACTTATATTAACTTATGGAATAGTTGTATAGGATCACGTTAATGATATTCAAGATTTTATGCTCTATGATATGCTCATGAGGCTGCCTTTGGAAATATAAATTGAGCTCTCTAACAACAAATGAAATCTCAAGGAGATTACGGATGCTAGTACCAAAATGAAAGCTGTAACAATAAAACTGAATAAAGCTGCAAGTTTGAAGGGAGGGAGTCAGTGGTAAGGGCAATTATAAAAGAGAAATTCTTCACCCTGGAATCGTGGAAGGATAGAATGTGTTTGTTGAATTACTAGCTTTTAAAACCTTCTTAGAAAGCAAAACATTGGTTTTTATTATTGCTATTTGTAACCTCTTTAACGAATGGTTTAACAAAAAATTATCAAAACAACTTTGAAAATTCAATGATGTGAATTATCAGATTAACATTATACTCAAAGTTGCCTTCACATGCAGGCAGGCTGCATTCCTTTTCTATAAAATTAATGGACTAAGCTTCCTTTTGAATGGTTGGACAGTCCATGACACTTGTTCCAAAACAAGAAAAGATACTGGAGAGAAAAAAAAGAGGAAGGAGATTCAAGACTGCTGAAATTAGCATATTTCCCATTTGGACTTTAATGGGATTTTTCTACAAAGAATAAGATTTTCATCTTACCATAATAATGTCAAAATTGATGTGCTATAGGATAGCTTCTAAATGTAATATTTAATGCTGTTGGATTACTTGAAGACAAAGGTTTATAGAAAACTTTAAATTTCAGAGAAACTGTAATGTTCCAATAAACACGTAGAAGAAATATAATTTAAAAATTCACTGCTCAAAGCAAACCCTGGCAGGAAAGTCTGAGAGATGCTTGTCTTGAAACAGGAAGTGGCACTGTGGTTCAAGCGGTCAGGGCTCTCCTTGATCTGAAGAACTTAGGGATATGTTGATACCCAGGTCCTGAGTTCAAACCCCATGACTGACAAGAAGAAATTTTAAAGAATTAAAGCATTAGGCCTGGGAAGGAGACTCAGTGGTAGAGTGTTTGTCTTGCATGCATAAGGTCCTGGGTTCAATTCCTTAGCACCACACAAGCAGAAAAAAGTGGAAATGGCACTATGGCTCAAGTGATAGAGCACTAGCCTTGAGCTGAACAGCTCAGGAACAGCACCCAGAACCAGAGTTCAGGCCCCCCTACCACCACCAACAACAACAAAAAATTAAAGCATCCAACAACCTGAAGATGTTGTCATTCTCACTAAAGTGAGGTGCAATCTCAATGTTGTCTTGATTTGCATTTCTTTTATGGCCAGAAAAATTGAGCATTTCTTTATGTGTCTAATGGCCATTTTTATTTCCTCTTCAGAGAAGTCTCTCTTTAAGTCTTTAGCCCACTTAGTTATCTAGCAGTTGTTTCTTTGAAAATTTATTGTTGGGGAATTTATTTTTTTGAGTCCTAAGTATATTTTAGATATAAGACCTTGTGTGGAGAAGATCTTCTCCCAGTATGTGAGCTTTCTATTGATCTTGCTAGCTATGACCTTTGCCTTGCAGAAGATCTGATGTTTCATGCAATCCCATTTGTCCAAACTTTCTTTGATTTCTGTTGTTTCTGGCTCTCTATTAAGAAAATTTCTGTCTGTGCTAAAAAAAAACCTTAGAGTTATTTCTATTCCTTCATGTAATGCTTTCTTGGTGTCTTCTTTTATTTTGAGGTCTTTGATCCATTCGGAGTTGATTCTCATGCAGGGTGATATATACAGAATCTAGCTTTAGTTTTCTACAGGTGTTTAACCAATTTTTCCCACACCATTTACTCAAAAGGCTGTCTGTTTTCCATTCTGTTTTTTTTGGCTCCCTTGTGAAAGAGTAAGTGGCTATAGGTCAGTGGATTCATTTCTGAGTCTTCAGTCCTATTCCATTGGTCCTCAGGTCCGTTCTTGTGTCAGTACCAAGCTGTTCTTTTACTATGGCTTTTTAGTAGAGTTTGAAATTTGGAACTGATATTGTTCCAGTACTGTTCTTTCTGTTAAGGATTGACAAACCTACAGCCAGTATTATACTTAATGGTGAAAAGTTACAGCCATTTCTTATAAATACAGGCATGAGATTAAAAATACCTACTCTCTCCACTCCTCTTCAATTTAGTATTAGAATGCTAGCTGGGACAGTAAGACAAGATGCAAACTGAAAGGGGATCCAAATAGAGAAAGATGAAGTAAAACTCTCCCTCTTTGCAGATGACATGATCTTGTATTTAAAGAACTCCATGACTCCACTCCCAAGTTACTTGAGCTGATCAGAAAATTTGGCAAACTAGCAGAGTATAAAATTAACCCTTGGAAATCAATGACTTTCCTGTATTCCAATAACAATAAGAGTGTGACTGAAATTAGGAAAGCAACCCCTTTTTAATAGCCGCACAAAAAATAAAATACCTAGGGATTACCTTAGGAGGTGAAGGACCTCTATGATGGGAACTTTAAAAACTTGAAAAAGAAAAAGAAAGCAGAACTAAGGAAGTGGGAAACCTCCCATGCTCATGAATTGGGAGGATTAACATCATGAAAATGGCAATACTGCCAAAAGCTATATCCAAATTCACTGTGATACCTATCAATATCCCAATCTCACTCTTAAATGAAATAGAAGAAGCAATCCACAAATTATTATAGAAGAATAAAAGACCCCGAATAGCACAGAGAGTTTTTGGTGATTCTTATTTTGTATTACCACTTTGAGTCTACAAAGTCATCTATGGATTTTAACTTCCTTCCCTCCCTTTGGATAAAGCTCACAATAACCCTGCCTCTAGCTCCCAAAACACTTATATCTTAGGTCTGAAAAATTGTTCCTAGATAGTGAATTACTTAATTGTATTTTGAACGTATAAAACATACATATAAAAATAGCACATTTTGATCTCATTATAAAAGAGCCTTTTCCCCTCTCAAATTTATTTCCTGAAAGGCAGTTTTAGAGAGAATCTGTTTTCAGTTTTAGATGAAAGGCTTGTAGGAAACTATGTCCATAATCTGGCTCCTCTTCCTGCACCTCAAAACCTAAAACACAAATTTTACAACCCATTTACAAGAAACAATACAAAAACCAAACACTGAGAATGCTCAGATGCAGAACGTTTTACAAAACCCAGAATATAACTTTGCTGTCTGAGGGAGAGGCTCTCTGAATAAATTAACAAGCAAACCCAAAAGAGCAGCCAGGAGTATCAGATGTGAGTGTTCCTGGCTACTACTCCATCGACCAGGAGCATGGAAGGGCTTCCTGAGCCTGCTGGAGAGTGCATGGAGGAAAGTTTCCTTGCCAGCCTGAATACAAAAGTTGGCATCACCCTCCTGGTCCTGTCTTTCTTGTCTTCTCCCTACAGCGGAGCAGAATCGTCCCCTGCTCCATGAAGGATAAATACTGTACAAGCTGATCCACAGAGTGGCTTCTATTCAGTCTGCACTCCTTCCTAGGTGGGCGGTCTCTGCCCCAAGGTGTGTGTGTACTCCCAGGGGCTGATCCTCAGAGCCCAGGCCCACGGGGCAGGCAGGTGCTAGATGTGAGTCAGTAGCACTGTGTCATTCACACAGAAGCTACTGGGTTGCTGCCCTAGCCCAACAGGAGGTGTACCCTGATCTTCTCCCACAGTCCCAGGCGAGATGCCCACAAGGGCCCGATTTGGACAGACTGCCACTAGGATCCTACTTCACCAGAGGGATCAGCATGCCAGATGAAGTGGCTGCCACCTGAATTACTACTTATTTTATGGATCAGTTTTAAACAAAGTGATACATATTACTGTATGATACATAATGCTATATCCTTGAGTCTCTAGTCCAAAATCATTGAACTTGATACTAACAAAAATGGATTTTATTGTTTGTATTTATAAGGCCATAATGGCAAACTGAAATAAAAGCACAACAAAACTCTTATCCATAAAACATGATTAAATCTCAGAATTTGAAAAAAAATTATATGTAAGTAGTGCAAATGAAGTTATACTAGAATAGTAAAACACACAAAATATATTAGTTACATTCAAAAGCAAAATAAGTAATTACAGAAAGAATTACTACTGGTTAAAAAATATTACAATGGTTTAACAGGTTGAAGTGATATAGGTTAAATATTTGGTTTTTATAAAAGTTATTTAAATCTCCCAGTTCTGTTTATCTCAGTGAAGGAAAATGTTAGAAAGTAGAAATTATATGTGGCACCTCTTGCTTCCAGTACCACAAAGAGGAGTGACACTTAATAATGGGAGTCCTGGGATGACACCCACACCCAGCCCATGTAGACCCATCAGAGGTCCCTGTGGTGACCCTGAGGTGGCCCAGGACATCACATTGCTGCTGCAGCAGGTGCAGCACTTGTTGTGGTGGGCTGTGGCCAACAAGAATCCATCAGTGACCAGATCAAGCAAACCAGCCTCAGGGGTCAAAGCCAGGAGGGAAGGCAAGGCAGACCCCAAGTCCTGCCTTCCATCTGTGTGGACTACACTGCCAAGGCCAGACCCATTTCCCTGCTTTGGAGCACAACAAGGGTAGGTAGTGAGCCTCAAAACGGAGCATCCCCAGAATGGCACCCAGATCTGGGCCCATGCGGACCAAAAGGACGAAGGAGGAGGCTACACAGCAAAGCCAAAGAGCTTCAGGCCCTTGGTGCTGCCCCTGGTGCTGCAGCTGGTGCATTGAAAGTCCAGACTCCTCTGGCACTGATGGGCATATGCAGGGATGGGCCCATACCCGAGTCCACAGGGACCAGAAAATGGAAGTCTGTGGGGATGCTGAAGGGGCTCCAGGGAGCTGAGCTGCGCAGCTGTCACAAGCCCGCTGGCAGAGGGGCTAGCACACAACTCCAGTCTCCAGACCACCTTAAAGACTGATGAGGTGAGAGCAGGGGTTATACCGTGGAGGAGGGACATACAAAGCAACAAAGAAATGATCTTATAAATATGTTAGAAATAATCGAGTGAAAGAAAAACATTTGAATACCCCTGCTCTCTCTGTATTTGCTGTTGGTGTAATTTGTAGAGGGTAAGGGCAAAAACAAATCGTTTAAATAGTGATACAGGTGGACTCATTGCAACAATGAGATGTACAAGTCATTATGTCGAAAAATGAACTTTACAACTTTGGTGGTCGGGGGAGAAGGATGGGAAAGGGCTTGATAAGAAATTTATTCATTGCCCATGTAATTGTAACCCTTCTGTATGGTGTTTTCACAATAAATAAATGACTGATAAGGTGAACCACAGCTGGGCTGCCTGGCCTCAAAAGGGTGGACTGCCCGCCCATCCTTCCTTCTCCGGTGGACTGTACAGTGTACAAACATGGTGTCCCCCCACCCCCCACCCATGAGGGCAGGCAGTGACCTCGGAACGGAATCTCTCTGGGATAGCACTCTCACCTAAGACCACTGCAGACCAGTACCAGCACAGCTGGAGGAGGAGAAGGCAGCAGTGGATTCAACTCCAGCCCCATGGCTGACAGATCCTGGGTGAAATGGAGCAACTGAGACTGGTAAGGGAGGTGGGAAGGATGGGCAGGACTCATCTGGCAATGCTGGGGAGCATGCACACACATCCCCTCACTGCACATCCACCACAAGGAAGGGGACCCCACTTCTCAACGGGTGACCTGAGGAGGCACCCATACCCACAGGGACTACAGAAATTGAGGTTCATGTGGTGACTTCGAAAGGGCTCCAGGATACAGCCTTGCTGCTGCACTGAACAACTGGCAAAAAGAAAAAGAAAAGCATCCACTAAAACTTCTCATCAATGATAATGTATTATACTTTAAAAACAGTTTTAAGGGAGAGGGGGGACCAAGATGGCGACGGGGCAGTAGGGAAACGCCACAGCTCTCTCCAACCAAAAAGAGAGTTCGAGTTCCAACGCTTAATCTCCCCAAGAGACCGACAACAACAAAAAGACGAACACTCAGAGAAAAACCAGAGGTGAGAAATAACAAAAAAAGAAAGAGAAGAAAAGAATTTCAGAACAGAGAAGAGCGAAGACCCCTCCCCCAACCTTTACTGGCCGCGCGGCAGAGCGCCAAGCCGCCGGCCAGCCGGCGGGGCGGGGGCTGCCGGAGCCCCAGAGACACAGGGGGCCGCTCGCAGATACCAGGTACCGGTTGCAGATACCAGGTACCGGTCCGCAGAACAGCAGATCGCCAGGAACAGAGAAACCTACCAGCCGGGATTCTCCACGAGGATCCCACCCCCATCCCTAACTCTCCACGGGAGCGGAGAGGCTCCATCCCGCCAAAGCCGCCCGGCACCAGCAGCAGCGAACCTGTCGGCAGACCACCCGCCAGATCGCGATCGCAACGACCCGGCGGGGGCCGCCCAACCCAGCCTGCAACCACCCCAACTGAACTCGGATTGCAACAACAACTGACGACCTACACCACACAGAAACAACCAGCTCCAGGGTGAGTACTTCACAGGGGACCCTGAGCTGGAGGGAATCCCCAAACCCTGACCTAGACTCCCTCCCCAACATCCGGACCACAGGACCCACTAAAACTGGGAACTGTTCGAGAGCTCCACCAGCCGGTGGAGCACACTATACTGGCCAGGCCAGAGCAAGAGTGCCCCTGGAAGGGAGCTTAAATGC
>NW_012284862.1:0-10402 GCF_000151885.1 Dipodomys ordii | reverse complement strand
TTCTCTGTTCTGAAATTCTTTTCTTCTCTTTCTTTTTTTGTTATTTCTCACCTCTGGTTTTTCTCTGAGTGTTCGTCTTTTTGTTGTTGTCGGTCTCTTGGGGAGATTAAGCGTTGGAACTCGAACTCTCTTTTTGGTTGGAGAGAGCTGTGGCGTTTCCCTACTGCCCCGTTGCCATCTTGGTCCCCCCTCTCGCAATTTTTTATACTAATGTGACAGAACAGTGTTTTGTGAAGACTAAACAGAAATCAATGTGTTGGTAAATAGGTAGGTGACAAGTAGACTGAAAGATGCAGATAATACCACTTGAAATTTTATTTCTCCAAACTTGTATATATATACATATGTATGTATTTATAATTTCTGCCAAGATTTTATTTCCATTAATAATTATCTATTTGTTCCATTACATAAATTTAACATATTGTGTGCTTCATAGTAGATTAATATTTATAGAATTTCTTTCATTTGGAGACCAGGTTCTGCAGTGTAGACCAAGCTTTCCTCAACTCCTTAGTCTCCTGAGTATTGGCTGGCATTACCATGTGGTTGCATAGTACCATGTCCAGCTATATTATTTATATTTTGTCCAGTAGAATATTACTGTGAACAGCTTTAAGCCATATATCTTCATAAGTATGAATGAATTTCTTGCAGAAAATATAATAACTAAAGATACTGAGTGAAGCCAATTATGGTAGGCATGCCTGTAATCCCAGCACCCAAGAGGATTGTAAGTTTAAGAGCAGCCTGAGCTACACAGCAAGTCCCTTTTAAAACAAAAAAACAACAACTGGTGAACTTCGAAGAGGGAAAGTATTATTAAGTGGGATGATAGGAACATACAAAATTTAGTGTGTGTGTGTGTGTGTGTGTGTGTGTGTGTGCACGTGCACGCTTGTGTTGGTCCTAGGGCTTGAACTAAGGGTCTGGGCACTGTTCCTGAGGTTTATGCTCAAGTCTATCACTCTACCACTTGAACCAAACTCCACCTCAAGCTTTTTTAGAGCTCATTGGAGATGAGTCTGCTCCAGTTTCCTGTCCTGTCCAGGCTTAGAACCTTTTGTAAGTAAGATTACAGGAGTGAGTCTGTAGTAGTTCTATTACTGTTAAGTAATATAGTAAACATCATGCCAGTTTATACTCCTTCCAGCAGTGTTTGAGTGTTGAACACACACCTAAAATAAAACCCGCTCCATGTTTGATGACATCCAGATCTCATAGTCCCGTGAGATAAGTATTGTTATGCTCCCTTTACCTGTGAAGAATTTGAGATCCAGAGAGTTTAGTTAATTTTGAGTCCCCAGCTAGTATACAGTGGAGCCTGTATTCAAGCCCAACTAGGTCTGTTTATTTCAGAAAACATAGAGTCATCATGTGTTCTAGTCAACATGTGTTCTAGCAAGTACTGCTCTTTGCAAGTACAGTTCTGTTCCTGACAGATTACCTTTCTCTCTAACTGTTTGCACCTCCTTTCATAAGCTAGGGAAAGCACAAGTGATGAGAAGAGCCATTTTTTGAAGGGAAAATTGATGATGGGGTTTGAACTTGGTATCACATCCATATTAGTCTGATCTTCCATTTGGGTTATGCCTCCAGCATTATATTTCTGTTTTTTCTTTTGTATTATTATTATCAAGGTGAGTTACACAGAGGTTACAGTCATATAAGTCAGGTCAGGATACATTTTTTTTGAAATGTCACTCCTTCCCTTGCTCTCTCAATTTTTCTCTCTCACTGGTTTGGTTTTATTAACTTCCTCCTCCTCCTCCTCCTCCTTCTCCTCCTTTTTTATTGTTATTATTATTATTACTATTATTATTATTGTTGTGCTGTAGAGGAGTTAGTTACATTTGTGTGGTAATGACTACATTTCTTTTGTCTTTGTTTTTATTTTACTCAGTAATGAGGCTTGAACCCAGTGCCTGGACACTGTCTCTGAGCTCTTTTGCTGAAGAACTGCACTCATATTGAGCCACAGCTCTACTTCCCTGAGTGCATTTCTTTTTGGACAATGTCACCCTTTCCCTTCATCTCTTCCAGTTTTCCAGTCCTTCCCCACAAACAAGTTGCACAGGTCATTTTAAATATAGTTCCAATTAAATACCACTGTTGAACATGTTCAACCTTTGTCCCTCCTTTTCTACAACCCCTTTAGCTTCTCAACGAGAAATAAATTCTAAAAATAAAAATGAAAGAAAATAAAAAAATATCATCTTGTTTCTTTTTCCTGTTCACTGGTTTTTTTTGAGCTAGGATGTGTGTGTGTGTGTGTGTGTGTGTGTGTGTTTGAATACTGGGGCTTGAACTCAGGGAGCTGACCTTTAGCTTTTTTACTCAAGGGTAACAGTCTAAGACTTGAACCAAACTTCCACTTCTTCATTTTGAATGGTTAATTGAAGATCAAAGTTTCACAGGTTTTTCCTACCTGGTCTAGCTTCAGTTCACTTTCCTCAGATCTCAGATTTCTAAATAGCTAGAGATACAGATGTGAACCACTGGTGGTGCTTGGCTTACCTTCTTTTTGTTAAGTAATTGAAATGTAAAAGAAGGTGCAACCACAGTAAAAAAAGAAATCAATCTAACTTTCCAAGCTTCATTAATTTTTAATATTTTGTCACATTAGATACGTGCAGAAAAACATTTTTGTAAATGCTCCTGAAATTTGGTTTTCATCTGGGTTTTTTCCTCATGATGAACTTCATTTTATATAGCTTTTTACCTACTAAATATTGATGAGAATATGTCCAGAGGGCATTAATGACCTTTTGTTGCCTTTCATAAGGAAATGGTGCAAACTAACACGTGATAAATTTGTGTGCAGGACCCTGATAATATATCCACATTCTTAGCCAGAAGCCAGTAGTGCCTGTTACAAATCATCTACATCTGACAAAAGCCTGACTCGGGCTTTGTTACCACCTTCTTGTATGACTCTCCGGTGACCATGACAGAGCCCTCTCAGGACAAGGCAAGGTCATGTCAGGTGTGGCACCCAAAGTGTGATGAGAGACTGGTGACTGCTTTCTATGATGAAATGACATAGGAAATGTTAGATTCTTAAGCTGTCATCAGTCCCGAGGATTCCTCATTGAGTATTCAATCTTAAGATTTAAGGAGACATCACACTCTCTCTTCCATGTGCCATTTGTGGACCTGTTTTTCTTCTGCTTTTGTCATCTTCTGTGGAAAGAAATCATCTGAGCTCTATAAGCCATTTTGTTTATTCTAGGCCATTAGGGTAAGTCTGGCTTTTATACTTAGACAAAAAGAAATGTAGTGATAAAAAATAGCAAACAATATTTTTTCTGGTCTATTTATTACCAAAATATGTTTTCAAATTCTACCAATAATTAGTAAGAATTCTTAATTAGCAGTCACTTTCTCAAACTCCTAAGTTCCTCAGTGAGCTGTGGGAGAGAAACCAGAGCGAGTGTCAGGGGTCCTCCAGTGTAACTTCTTGCCCAGGGAGGAGGGCCTTTATGCTAGGCCTCCAAATTGAACAAAGAATAATTCTTCTACATCAGATTACATGTCCAGGCTATACATACCAAAGAAAGCTAAGGACAAGAGATTAGTCTGACTTGGGAACAACGCAGATCACAAACATGAATTCTATGTAAACAGAAATGAAAAGAAATTTTTATTTATTCATATAATACAATAAAAAGCACTACTTCTCTCATTATCACTTAATTGTGGTTATATGTACTCAGTACTAGCCTCTTGAAAGTCCTAAAAAAACACTTTGACATGAACTCAGAAGTTCTGTTGGTATCAGCTTGAGATTTTATGAAAAAAAACTTTTTTAATTTTTATATTTCTAAAAATCTATTTTATTATAAAGATGCTGTACAGAGGGGTTACATTTACATAATTAAGTTACATTTCTCATTGAACATTGTTACCTACTCCAGTGATTTTCACCCTCTGTCCTTTCCCTCCACTCCCCCCTTTACATTGTAAAGTTAATTTCTGCCATAGTGTCTTGTGAGTATCATTGTTGCAATGGGTCACCTTTCAGCATTTTGTTATTTCCCTTCCCTTCTCCCAATCAGATAAAGGCATATACAGGATGCAGGGTACCAGAATCAAAGACAGGAATTTCCATAGATAAAACCAATAGGAAAAGAAAAATGACATAAAGAAGAAAGAACTAGCTGGAGTACGTTGGCTACATCAAGATTGACAACTAAACAAAAGAAGACCTGCTGTTTCTATGTCTTGGCATACATTTCAATTAACATCATGTTGTATGGTCATATATATGCCCATAGCTCCTGAGCTATTATGATCCACTTTCAGGAGTAACAGTCTAATATTAATCGTTGCAAATGAGGGAAATCATAGAGCTCATGTTTCTTTGGGTCTGGCTTGCTTCACTTAATATGATTTTTTTCCAAGTCTTTCTTGCTTACAAAAAGGATGATATTTTTTCCGATAGAAGCATAAAATTCCATTGTGTAAAATATACCACATTTTCTTGATCCATTCATCTATTGAGGGATAACTGGGTTGGATCTATATCTTGGCTATGATAAACCATGATGCAATGAACATAGCTATGCTGGTAGCTTATTGTGCCCTAGTTTGAGATCATTTGGGTAAATGCTGAGGAGAGGGATTGTTGGATCTTAGAGGAGTTCTATGTTTAGTCTTTTGAAGAACCTCCATACTGCCTTCCAGAGTGGTTGAACCAGCTTACATTCCTACCATCAATGTAGTATTGTTCCTATTTAGCCACATCTACCCTAGCATCTATTATTATTTATTCTCTTGATAATAGCCATTCTAACTGAGGTGAGTGGAATCTAAATGTGATTTTGCTTTTGATTTTCATTTCTTTTATGACCAATGATGCTGAGCATCCCCCTTCTCTTTCCGAGAGGCCACACTATTACAGGTTTGTAGTGTCTCAACAGAGGCAGAGAAACTTGTAATATCATGTGCTTTTGTTGTACATTCACTTCACTTGGAGCTTCCCATGACTCCTATAACTTACACTAAAGGCTTATACTATTTCCCTTACTGAAAAAAAAAACACTGATTTTCAAAAAGCATAGAAAAAAACTTTTGTCAGGGGTCCCAGTGAATACTAAGGAAGATTCTTTACTGGGAAATTTTATTTGGTTGCTTGTTCGTTTTAACACATGTTGAATTTGGGGCTCCCCACCAACTCTTCAACAGACTAGAAACTATGTTGCCTCATTGGAATTTGCCTCAAAAGTTACAAAATATTTTGACATATTTTTGGTTTGGTGTTTTGGGCTTTTGGAGTGTTAGTGGGCCAGTACTCAGGCTTGAACTGAGGGACTGGAGCTCTTGCTTATGTTATTTTACTTAATGCGGTCACTGTGACACTTCTGGCTTTTTGCTACTTAATTGAAGATAAGAATCTTGAGGATTTATTAGCTTGGGTTGGCATCAGATCCCACCCTTGTGAGCAGCTAAGATTACAAGAATGAGCCTGGATATATTGTGCTCCCTATGAAACCTAAACAAGGGCACATCATTCTGAAGCATGTGTGTATGGTTATGTATTTCAAAATTAATTAGAAAAATGTGTGTGTGTGTGTGCATGTGTGTGTATATACACACACATAATATAAATATACACACAATATAAATGTGCAGAGGGAAATGAGGGTGTAGCTGCTGGTTTTGAGAAAAGATTTCACCTAGGGCTTTTCACACACTGAGCTATGCTGCACAGAATGCTTGAGACTAAAGGTGAGGTAAATGATGTCATCATCCCATTCATCTACATCCCTTGCTAGCATATGCATATACTGTGGTGTTGACATGATTATTTTGTGTATGAGAGCCAGTACTGGGACTTGAATTCAGGACCTAGATACTGTCCCTTAGCTTTTGTATGTGATGCTAGCACTCTACCATTTGAAGCACAGCCCAGCTTTCTTTTAATTTAATCTTACAGGAAGTAAGAGTCTTTTTTGCCCAGTTGTCTTTGAACTGAGTTCCTCATATCTCAGCGTTCTGAGTAGCTAGTTTTACAGGCCTGAGCTTCCAGTGCCTAGCTTTTCATTACTATTTTCACAAGCTACATGCTCACACACATTTCATTCAAAAATCTGTTTAACCCCTACTTTCACTATATTTGATGTCGGAAGAATTTTTGGAGGAGATGAGGAAAAACAAGTCATTTAAGAATACAGGTGGAATAGCTAAGATATGGAACCAGCCCAGATGCCCCTGAGTAGATGAATGGATCAAGAAAATGTGGTATATATACACAATGGAATTCTATGCCTCCATCAGAAAGAATGACATTGCCCCATTTGTTAGGAAATTGAAAATCTTGGAAAAAATTATATTAAGTGAAGTAAGCCAGGCCCAAAGAAACATAGGTCCCATGGTTTCCCTTATTTGCAATATCTAGTATATGTATGAGTCAAGTGGAAAAGGCCAGATAATGTGATGTTAGGAAAATGAATCCTTAGATATGTATTTTAATGTTTTTTTTTCTTTCATGCATTTGTTTCTAACGCATTTATAAGATTATCTCTTTGTAGCTTTGTATGTCCCTCCCCCACAGTATAACCCCTGCTTTGACTATATTTGATGTCAGTATAACTTGTGGAGGACATGGGGAAAAACAAATCGTTTAAGGATACAGGTGGACCTGTTGCAACAATGAGAAGTACAAGTTGTCATGTCGAAAACGAGCTTTAAAATGTTGGGGGGGAAGCGGGGAGGATTGGGTGGGGGTTGGGGGGAGAGGCTGGGAAGGGATGTGAAGGGTAAACAAAGGAGGAGGCTGCAATGCTTGGTAAGAAATGTATGCATTAACCTGCCCATGTAATTGTAACCCCTCTGTGCAGTGTGTTCACAAAAAAAAAAAAAAAAAGAATACAGGTGGACCTGTTGCTACAATGAGAAGTACAAGTTGTCATGTCGAAAACGAACTTTACAACTTTGGTGTGGGGCGGGGGAGAGGGATTGGGGTGGCGGGGGAAGACAGGGAAGGGATGTGAAGGGTAAACAAAGGAGGAGGCTGCAAGGCTTGGTAAGAAATGTACGCATTATCCTGCCCATGTAATTGTAACCCCTCTGGTTTCCCTTATTTGCAATATCTAGTATATGTATGAGTCAAGCGGAAAAGGCCAGATAATGTGATGTTAGGAAAATGAACCCTCAGATATGTATTTTAATGTTTTTTTTCTTTCATGCATGTGTTTCTAACGCATTTATAAGATTATTTCTTTGTTGCTTTGTATGTCCCTCCCCCACAGTATAACCCCTGCTTTCACTATATTTGATGTCAGTATAACTTATGGAGGAGATGGGGAAAAACAAGTCTTTTAAGGACACAGGTGGACCTGTTGCAACAATGAGAAGTACAAGTTGTCATGTCGAAAACGAGCTTTACAATGTTGGTGCGGGGTGGGGGGGTAAGGATTGGGACTGGGGGGGAGTGGGGAGGCTGGGAAGGGATGTGAAGGATAAACAAAGGAGGAGGCTGCAAGGCTTGGTAAGAAATGTACGCGTTATCCTGCCCATGTAATTGTAAGCCCTCTGTGCAGTATGTTCACAAAAAAAAAGGAGGAGGCTAAAATGTTTAATAAGAAATGTACTCATTATCTTGCCCATGTAATTGTAACCCCTCTGTACAGTATGTTCACAAAAAATAAAAATAAAAACAAAAAATCAAAAATCTCACTGTTCAGGCTGACTGACAAGTTGTGAGGAAAGATGGTTGAATGAATAAGTTACCAAATAGGCCTCTACCCCTATTAACATCATTCTAATCAGTTACTTAGCTTTCAGTGAGTGAGTACATATTTCCACTTTCACTCTACCTTTTTTAACTGGAACTCAGTGAAATGTTTTTGATGCATCTTTTAAATGTTATCTCCCAAACAGAAGATATTATTTGAATGTATTTGATAATATTTTAGATACGGGTGGTCTTGTGTGTCTGGATGTCTGTGGGCAGAGGCCATCCAGCTGGGCTTCCGGCCCAGAGCTGATGCTTCCTGTCTGCTGGTTGCAGAGAGGAAGGTTTTCTTCCTGGCCAGTCTTTGAATTGAGATCCGTTCATTTTAGATTTCTAAGTATCTAGGATAAAAAGCATGAACCACCACCAACTGGCTTGTTTTAGAAGCATTAATTGCTTTTCACTCATTCCTTTTTTCCTGGAAGTTTGATCTAGACAGGCTGCTTGTACCTCATGATAAGGTGATTTTGAATAATACCCTTTGCCTCTGGCATTTCTGAAACTCATTTCCTCAGTTCCAGGCTAAAGAATTTGTTCTAAAGCCAATAGCATTTTCCTTCTGAGATGTTAGGTAGCTTAATTAAATCTCTTATCCTTTGCTTTGGCAATGCAATCAGGATGTTTCTGTAAAACCCTACTTCTTGAGAGTATTATAGTTAGAAGGTATCATGTGTACACTTTCATATACTCTCTAGTTTTTTTGGGGGGGTCCGGTCGTGGGGCCTGACTCTGGGCCTGGATGCTGTCCCTCAGCTCTTCAGCTCAAGGCTACTGCTCTACCACTTGAGCCACAGCGCCACTTCTGGATTTTTCCTTTTTGCTTATGTGGTGCTGAGGAATCGAACCCAGGGCCTCATGCATGCAAGGCAAGCGCTCTACCACTGAGCCACCTTCCCAGCCCTACTCTCTAATTTTATAAACTTATGTTACAAGATTGGGTGGAAGAATGATGACTGTTGAATTAATTTGATAACCACTCTAGAGTTTTTAAGCCTTAATGGTAATTAACTCAAAGGGGGATTAAAAATATTCAGAGTAGTGGAATGTGGCTACTATTCTTTTCATGTATGTGTATAGATGATAAGAATTCTTGTGATTAATAAAATAAATCTTCAAATTTCCAGTGGTAGACTGCTATGTTAACTGGGAGGACACAGTGGTGATGTCAGGACTTTGAAAGCTGATAATGAAGCAAAATATCCGGGATAGCATTTGCTAAGGATATAATTCCAAGGCTCATACCAAATATATTGAACTAGAATGCTAAATGATGAATGACAGCACCAAAATTTATTTGTTGGCTTCTTTGTTTTGTGAAGTCCTTGGATTTGGACCTGGGGCCTGGGTGCTGTCCCTTAGTTTTTTCCTCAAGGCTAGTGCTCTACCAGTTGAATCACAGCTTCATGTCCATACTTTTGGTGGTTAATTGGAGATCAGTCTTACCAAATTTCCTTTGGGCTTGCTTCAGTACAGCCCAAATATCTCAGATATCAGCCTCCTGAGTAACTAGGATTCCAGTTATGAGACACCAGAGACCCATATGTTTGACTACTGTTTTAGCACTTTGGTTCCATTGGATCACGTCAGATTTAAACTAAAATCATAACTTTTCTTCTTGTAACCCGCAGCATCCAATATATATCTAATTTATTCCTATCTTCATTTCTGATCTCTCTTTTCTTCATTGTACCCTTCCATTCTTATTTCACAAGCAAGCATGTCAGTGCTGTTTTCCTTTTCTGAAGCAAGTCAGGTCCATTCCCATCAATGGGGGATGTACTTACTGTTCTTACTGTCTGGAAAACCTGCTCCTAGGGCTGGGAAGGTGGCTCAGTGGTAGAGCACTTGTCTTGCATGCATTATACCCTGGGTTCGATTCCTCAGCACCACATGAACAAAAAGAAAAAAGCTGGAAGTGGCACTGTGGCTCAAGTGGTAGAGCGGTAGCCTTGAGCTGAAGAGCTGAGGGACAGTGCCCAGGCCCATCGTTCAGTCCCCACGACCGGACCCAAAAAAAGAAAGAAAGAAAGAAAACCTGCTCCTAGATAATTGCCTGGATGATGGCTCTCATATCAACTATCTCCTCTTTAGGGATGTCTCTCCCCATCCCCAATGTGAAGTTGTTGCCACAAAACCACCAATTTCATGTCTCTGATTTATAGAAAGTATCATTATGATTTCTAGTTTTCTTTTCAGCATGAAATTGGTGAGGAGAGAGCCACATTCACTTCTGATTCTCCAATACCTGTAATAGTGCCTAGTCCTTAGTGCTCAGGAGCCTTACATGGAGATTAGCCTTCTCCAGCTCAATTTATCCTAGCTTCTGGTCAGGACAGCTTCTCAAGCTGAAGTCTGGTGGCTAGTAATCATTCCCTCTTATTCTTTTTGCCTTTTGGTGGTGTTGAGTCAACTTCAGGGAAAAATCAGTGTTTGACACTTATTTGCTGCTATGGAAAAGGTGACTGTGACATCATAGAAGTTATGGCTATTGTTTTGTAAAGCTGTGTGAGGACATCCAACCCCACACAATTTCCCCAATATATGTGTCTCCTTTGCTCAGGAGTGCATCCAACAATTCAGCAACCAAACTGTCACCCAGTTCCTGATACACTCAGAGTATGTTTCCATTTCCTTTAAAAAATAAAAAAAGAAAAACTAAAGACA
>NW_012284861.1:0-4015 GCF_000151885.1 Dipodomys ordii | reverse complement strand
AGACTGAATGAACTGGTATCATACAGATGTCAACTCTTTGCCTTTAAGCCACCAGTACAAGTTACTCATAATTCTTCAACATTATTTTTCCAACATTAAACAACTGGTTATCATGCATACAACAAATATGTTCAGGTTTTCAAACAAGTACAGGCTTGCTCTGTATTTTCCTCCATTGGATTACTTAATAACCAACTTAATCTCAGTCAAGTTTCACTTTAGTACTCCTCGAAATTAGAGGGAAATATTGCCTCCGCTCATTTGCTATGTTTCACAGGCACAGGAGAGGTAAAAGATAAAGTATCAATTCTTATGGATCTCATAGTTCGAAGCTTTTAAGGCTGTATTATAGAAACTTTGTAATTATTGTGGGTAATCTTGCAGAAAATTAAATGTTGAGTTTGCATATGTGAAGAAGTTTGGGCTACTTTGCTCACCGTATCTTGTTAATGCTCAGCATCTCCCTCTCCCTGTCAGCCTTTGGGTTTCACTTTGCTGCCAGTAAAATGCTATTTGTGGCATAAGTGAAATCCATGGCATAAAATCTTTCCAAAGTGTTTTTAGGGAAGTTCTGCTTGTAGTTCAATTGCTCCTTTCAAATTGAGCCTAGACCCAGTTCTCAGCTAGAGGTAATTGGTCCCCCAAGTGACATTTTTTTTTGGCAATATCTGGATACATTTCGGTTTATCACTACTGGGAAGAAAAGCCAGCGCGCTGGCTATCTTGTGAGTGGAGCATAGAGAAGCTAGTAAACAGAGCAACCTCTTCTCCTCTCCCACCAACAAGGAAGTATTGAAATATCAGCGGTGTCAACATTACCAAGTTCTGCTGTAGACATGAAAAGTAAAAGACAAAGCAAGTGGCTTAAATAATTTCCTGATTAATTAATTAATTTTTGCAATGGACATGTTTTATGATTAAGAATTTCCCCTATGGCAAAGGACATAGCTAGCAAGATCAATGGAAAGCCCACGGATTAGGAGAAGATCTTCACTAGCCATACAACAGACAAGGGTCTCATATCTAAAATATACTTGGAACTCAAAAAATTAAATCACCCAACAACAAATCCTCAAAGCAACAACTGCCCAATAAATAAGTGGGCTAAAGACTTAAAGAGAAACTTCTCTGAAGAAGAAAGAAGGATGGCCAATAGACACATGAAGAAATGCTCAACCTCCCTAGCAATAAAAGAATGCAAATCAAAACAACATTGAGATACCACCTCACTCCAGTTAGAATGACAAAAATCAAGAACTCTAACAACAACAGATGCTGGAGGGGATGTGGACAGAAGGGAACCTTACTTCATTGTTGGTGGGAATGTAAACTTGTCCAACCACTTTGGAAAGCAGTATGGAGGTTCCTCAAAAGACTTCACATAGAGCTCCCCTATGACCCAGCAATCCCACTTTTGGGCATTTACCCAAATGCTTACAAACAAGAACACACTAAAGCTACCAGCACAATGTTTATTGCAGCGTTACTTACCATAGCTAAGATATAGAACCAACCCAGATGCCCCTTAGTAGATGAATGGATCAAGAAAATGTGGTATATATACACAATGGAATTCTATGCCTCCATCAGAAAGAATGACATTGCCCCATTTGTTAGGAAATGAAAAAACTTGGAAAAAATTCTATTAAGTAAAGTAAGCCAGGACCAAAGAAACATAGGTCCCATGGTTTCCCTTATTTGTAATATCTAGTATATATATATGAGTCAAGCAGAAAAGGTCAGATAATGTGATGTTAGGAAAATGAACCCTTAGATATGTATTTGTTTTTTTTCTTTCATGCATTTGTTTCTAATGCATTTATAAGATTATCTCTTTGTTGCTTTGTATGTCCCTCTCCCACAGTATAACCCCTGCTTTCACTATATTTGATGTCAGTATAACTTGTGGAGGAGATGGGGAAAAACAAGTCGTTAAAGGACACAAGTGGACCTGTTGCAACAATGAGAAGTACAAGTTGTCATGTCGAAAACGAGCTTTACAATGTTGGGGTGGGGCGGGGAGGATTGGGTGGGGGGTGGGGGGAGAGGCTGGGAAGGGATGTGAAGGGTAAACAAAGGAGGAGGCTGCAATGCTTGGTAAGAAATGTACTCATTAACCTGCCCATGTAATTGTAACCCCTCTGTGCAGTGTGTTCACAAAAAAAAAAAGAATACAGGTGGACCTGTTGCTACAATGAGAAGTACAAGTTGTCATGTCGAAAACGAACTTTACAACTTTGGTGTGGGGCGGGGGGGGGAGGGGGAGAGGGATTGGGGTGGCGGGGGAAGACAGGGAAGGGATGTGAAGGGTAAACAAAGGAGGAGGCTGCAAGGCTTGTTAAGAAATGTAAGCATTATCCTGCCCATGTAATTTTAACCCCTCTGTACAGTATGTTCACAAATAAAATAAAAAAGTAGGAGGCTAAAATGCTTAAAAAGAAATGTACTCATTATCTTGCCCATGTAATTGTAACCCCTCTGTACAGTATGTTCACAAAAAATAAAAATAAAAACAAAAAATCAAAAATCTCACTGTTCAGGCTGACTGACAAGTTGTGAGGAAAGATGGTTGAATGAATAAGTTACCAAATAGGCCTCTAGCCCTATTAACATCATTCTAGTCAGTGACTTAGCTTTCAGTGAGTGAGTACATATTTCCACTTTCACTCTACCTTTTTTAACTGGAACTCAGTGAAATGTTTTTGATGCATCTTTTAAATGTTATCTCCCAAACAGAAGATATTATTTGAATGCATTTGATAATATTTTAGATACGGGTGGTCTTGTGTGTCTGGATGTCTGTGGGCAGAGGCCATCCAGCTGGGCTTCCAGCCCAGAGCTGATGCTTCCTGTCTGCTGGTTGCAGAGAGGAAGGTTTTCTTCCTGGCCAGTCTTTGAATTGAGATCCGTTCATTTTAGATTTCTAAGTATCTAGGATAAAAAGCATGAACCACCACCAACTGGCTTGTTTTAGAAGCATTAATTGCTTTTCACTCATTCCTTTTTTCCTGGAAGTTTGATCTAGACAGGCTGCTTGTACCTCATGATAAGGTGATTTTGAATAATACCCTTTGCCTCTGGCATTTCTGAAACTCATTTCCTCAGTTCCAGGCTAAAGAATTTGTTCTAAAGCCAATAGCATTTTCCTTCTGAGATGTTAGGTAGCTTAATTAAATCTCTTATCCTTTGCTTTGGCAATGCAATCAGGATGTTTCTGTAAAACCCTACTTCTTGAGAGTATTATAGTTAGAAGGTATCATATGTACACTTTCATATACTCTCTAGTTTTTTGGGGGGGGGTCCGGTCGTGGGGCCTGACTCTGGGCCTGGATGCTGTCCCTCAGCTCTTCAGCTCAAGGCTACCGCTCTACCACTTGAGCCACAGCGCCACTTCCGGCTTTTTCCTTTTTGCTTATGTGGTGCTGAGGAATCGAACCCAGGGCCTCATGCATGCAAGGCAAGCGCTCTACCACTGAGCCACCTTTCCAGCCCTACTCTCTAGTTTTATAAACTTATGTTACAAGATTGGGTGGAAGAATGATGACTGTTGAATTAATTTGATAACCACTCTAGAGTTTTTAAGCCTTAATGGTAATTAACTCAAAGGGGGATTAAAAATATTCAGAGTAGTGGAATGTGGTTACTATTCTTTTCATGTATGTGTATAGATGATAAGAATTCTTGTGATTAATAAAATAAATCTTCAAATTTCCAGTGGTAGACTGCTATGTTAACTGGGAGGACACAGTGGTGATGTCAGGACTTTGAAAGCTGATAATGAAGCAAAATATCCGGGATAGCATTTGCTAAGGATATAATTCCAAGGCTCATACCAAATATATTGAACTAGAATGCTAAATGATGAATGACAGCACCAAAATTTATTTGTTGGCTTCTTTGTTTTGTGAAGTCCTTGGATTTGGACCTGGGGCCTGGGTGCTGTCCCTTAGTTTTTTCCTCAAGGCTAGTGCTCTACCAGTTGAATCACAGCTTCATGTCCTACTTTTGGTGGTTA
>NW_012284860.1:0-2659 GCF_000151885.1 Dipodomys ordii | reverse complement strand
CATAGGTCCCATGGTTTCTTATTTGCAATATCTAGTATATGTATGAGTCAAGTGGAAAAGGCCAGATAATGTGATGTAGGAAAATGAATCCTTAGATATGTATTTTAATGTTTTTTTTCTTTCATGCATTTGTTTCTAACGCATTTATAAGATTATCTCTTTGTAGCTTTGTATGTCCCTCCCCCACAGTATAACCCGTGCTTTGACTATATTTGATGTCAGTATAACTTGTGGAGGACATGGGGAAAAACAAATCGTTTAAGGATACAGGTGGACCTGTTGCAACAATGAGAAGTACAAGTTGTCATGTCGAAAACGAGCTTTAAAATGTTGGGGGGGAAGCGGGGAGGATTGGGTGGGGGTTGGGGGGAGAGGCTGGGAAGGGATGTGAAGGGTAAACAAAGGAGGAGGTTGCAATGCTTGGTAAGAAATGTATGCATTAACCTGCCCATGTAATTGTAACCCCTCTGTGCAGTGTGTTCACAAAAAAAAAAGAATACAGGTGGACCTGTTGCTACAATGAGAAGTACAAGTTGTCATGTCGAAAACGAACTTTACAACTTTGGTGCGGGGCGGGGGGGGGGGAGAGGGATTGGGGTGGCGGGGGAAGACAGGGAAGGGAAGTGAAGGGTAAACAAAGGAGGAGGCTGCAAGGCTTGGTAAGAAATGTACGCATTATCATGCCCATGTAATTGTAACCCCTCTGGTTTCCCTTATTTGCAATATCTAGTATATGTATGAGTCAAGCGGAAAAGGCCAGATAATGTGATGTTAGGAAAATGAACCCTCAGATATGTATTTTAATGTTTTTTTCTTTCATGCATGTGTTTCCAACGCATTTATAAGATTATTTCTTTGTTGCTTTGTATGTCCCTCCCCCACAGTATAACCCCTGCTTTCACTATATTTGATGTCAGTATAACTTATGGAGGAGATGGGGAAAAACAAGTCTTTTAAGGATACAGGTGGACCTGTTGCAACAATGAGAAGTACAAGTTGTCATGTTGAAAACGAGCTTTACAATGTTGGTGCGAGGTGGGGGGGAAGGATTGGGACTGGGGGGGGAGTGGGGAGGCTGGGAAGGGATGTGAAGGATAAACAAAGGAGGAGGCTGCAAGGCTTGGTAAGAAATATACGCGTTATCCTGCCCATGTAATTGTAAGCCCTCTGTACAGTATGTTCACAAAAAAAAAGGAGGAGGCTAAAATGCTTAATAAGAAATGTACTCATTATCTTGCCCATGTAATTGTAACCCCTCTGTACAGTATGTTCACAAAAAATAAAAATAAAAACAAAAAATCAAAAATCTCACTGTTCAGGCTGACTGACAAGTTGTGAGGAAAGATGGTTGAATGAATAAGTTACCAAATAGGCCTCTAGCCCTATTAACATCATTCTAGTCAGTTACTTAGCTTTCAGTGAGTGAGTACATATTTCCACTTTCACTCTACCTTTTTTAACTGGAACTCAGTGAAATGTTTTTGATGCATCTTTTAAATGTTATCTCCCAAACAGAAGATATTATTTGAATGTATTTGATAATATTTTAGATACGGGTGGTCTTGTGTGTCTGGATGTCTGTGGGCAGAGGCCATCCAGCTGGGCTTCCGGCCCAGAGCTGATGCTTCCTGTCTGCTGGTTGCAGAGAGGAAGGTTTTCTTCCTGGCCAGTCTTTGAATTGAGATCCGTTCATTTTAGATTTCTAAGTATCTAGGATAAAAAGCATGAACCACCACCAACTGGCTTGTTTTAGAAGCAGTAATTGCTTTTCACTCATTCCTTTTTTCCTGGAAGTTTGATCTAGACAGGCTGCTTGTACCTCATGATAAGGTGATTTTGAATAATACCCTTTGCCTCTGGCATTTCTGAAACTCATTTCGTCAGTTCCAGGCTAAAGAATTTGTTCTAAAGCCAATAGCATTTTCCTTCTGAGATGTTAGGTAGCTTAATTAAATCTCTTATCCTTTGCTTTGGCAATGCAATCAGGATGTTTCTGTAAAACCCTACTTCTTGAGAGTATTATAGTTAGAAGGTATCATGTGTACACTTTCATATACTCTCTAGTTTTTTTTGGGGGGGGTCCGAAAGTGGGGCCTGAACTCTGGGCCTGGATGCTGTCCCTCAGCTCTTCAGCTCAAGGCTACCGCTCTACCACTTGAGCCACAGCGCCACTTCCGGCTTTTTCCTTTTTGCTTATGTGGTGCTGAGGAATCGAACCCAGGGCCTCATGCATGCAAGGCAAGCGCTCTACCACTGAGCCACCTTCCCAGCCCTACTCTCTAGTTTTATAAACTTATGTTACAAGATTGGGTGGAAGAATGATGACTGTTGAATTAATTTGATAACCACTCTAGAGTTTTTAAGCCTTAATGGTAATTAACTCAAAGGGGGATTAAAAATATTCAGAGTAGTGGAATGTGGCTACTATTCTTTTCATGTATGTGTATAGATGATAAGAATTCTTGTGATTAAAGAAATAAAATCTTCAAATTTCCAGTTGTTAGACTGCTATGTTAACTGGGAGGACACAGTGGAGGATGTCAGGACTTGGAAAGCTGATAATGAAACAAATATCCGGGGATAGCATTTGCTAAAGGATATAATTTCCAAGCTCATTACCGATTATATGGACTTAGAATGCTAATGGATGAATGACATC
>NW_012284859.1:0-7714 GCF_000151885.1 Dipodomys ordii | reverse complement strand
TCGAAAACGAACTTTACAACTTTGGTGCGGGGCCGGGGGGGGGGGGAGAGGGATTGGGGTGGCGGGGGAAGACAGGGAAGGGAAGTGAAGGGTAAACAAAGGAGGAGGCTGCAAGGCTTGGTAAGAAATGTACGCATTATCATGCCCATGTAATTGTAACCCCTCTGGTTTCCCTTATTTGCAATATCTAGTATATGTATGAGTCAAGCGGAAAAGGCCAGATAATGTGATGTTAGGAAAATGAACCCTCAGATATGTATTTTAATGTTTTTTTCTTTCATGCATGTGTTTCCAACGCATTTATAAGATTATTTCTTTGTTGCTTTGTATGTCCCTCCCCCACAGTATAACCCCTGCTTTCACTATATTTGATGTCAGTATAACTTATGGAGGAGATGGGGAAAAACAAGTCTTTTAAGGATACAGGTGGACCTGTTGCAACAATGAGAAGTACAAGTTGTCATGTCGAAAACGAGCTTTACAATGTTGGTGCGGGGTGGGGGGGGAAGGATTGGGAATGGGGGGGGAGTGGGGAGGCTGGGAAGGGATGTGAAGGATAAACAAAGGAGGAGGCTGCAAGGCTTGGTAAGAAATGTACGCGTTATCCTGCCCATGTAATTGTAAGCCCTCTGTACAGTATGTTCACACAAAAAAAGGAGGAGGCTGCAATGCTTAATAAGAAATGTACTCATTATCTTGCCCATGTAATTGTAACCCCTCTGTACAGTATGTTCACAAAAAATAAAAATAAAAACAAAAAATCAAAAATCTCACTGTTCAGGCTGACTGACAAGTTGTGAGGAAAGATGGTTGAATGAATAAGTTACCAAATAGGCCTCTAGCCCTATTAACATCATTCTAGTCAGTTACTTAGCTTTCAGTGAGTGAGTACATATTTCCACTTTCACTCTACCTTTTTTAACTGGAACTCAGTGAAATGTTTTTGATGCATCTTTTAAATGTTATCTCCCAAACAGAAGATATTATTTGAATGTATTTGATAATATTTTAGATACGGGTGGTCTTGTGTGTCTGGATGTCTGTGGGCAGAGGCCATCCAGCTGGGCTTCCGGCCCAGAGCTGATGCTTCCTGTCTGCTGGTTGCAGAGAGGAAGGTTTTCTTCCTGGCCAGTCTTTGAATTGAGATCCGTTCATTTTAGATTTCTAAGTATCTAGGATAAAAAGCATGAACCACCACCAACTGGCTTGTTTTAGAAGCAGTAATTGCTTTTCACTCATTCCTTTTTTCCTGGAAGTTTGATCTAGACAGGCTGCTTGTACCTCATGATAAGGTGATTTTGAATAATACCCTTTGCCTCTGGCATTTCTGAAACTCATTTCGTCAGTTCCAGGCTAAAGAATTTGTTCTAAAGCCAATAGCATTTTCCTTCTGAGATGTTAGGTAGCTTAATTAAATCTCTTATCCTTTGCTTTGGCAATGCAATCAGGATGTTTCTGTAAAACCCTACTTCTTGAGAGTATTATAGTTAGAAGGTATCATGTGTACACTTTCATATACTCTCTAGTTTTTTTTGGGGGGGGTCCGAAAGTGGGGCCTGAACTCTGGGCCTGGATGCTGTCCCTCAGCTCTTCAGCTCAAGGCTACCGCTCTACCACTTGAGCCACAGCGCCACTTCCGGCTTTTTCCTTTTTGCTTATGTGGTGCTGAGGAATCGAACCCAGGGCCTCATGCATGCAAGGCAAGCGCTCTACCACTGAGCCACCTTCCCAGCCCTACTCTCTAGTTTTATAAACTTATGTTACAAGATTGGGTGGAAGAATGATGACTGTTGAATTAATTTGATAACCACTCTAGAGTTTTTAAGCCTTAATGGTAATTAACTCAAAGGGGGATTAAAAATATTCAGAGTAGTGGGATGTGGCTACTATTCTTTTCATGTATGTGTATAGATGATAAGAATTCTTGTGATTAATAAAATAAATCTTCAAATTTCCAGTGGTAGACTGCTATGTTAACTGGGAGGACACAGTGGTGATGTCAGGACTTTGAAAGCTGATAATGAAGCAAAATATCCGGGATAGCATTTGCTAAGGATATAATTCCAAGGCTCATACCAAATATATTGAACTAGAATGCTAAATGATGAATGACAGCACCAAAATTTATTTGTTGGCTTCTTTGTTTTGTGAAGTCCTTGGATTTGGACCTGGGGCCTGGGTGCTGTCCCTTAGTTTTTTCCTCAAGGCTAGTGCTCTACCAGTTGAATCACAGCTTCATGTCTATACTTTTGGTGGTTAATTGGAGATCAGTCTTACCAAATTTCCTTTGGGCTTGCTTCAGTACAGCCCAAATATCTCAGATATCAGCCTCCTGAGTAACTAGGATTCCAGTTATGAGACACCAGAGACCCATATGTTTGACTACTGTTTTAGCACTTTGGTTCCATTGGATCACGTCAGATTTAAACTAAAATCATAACTTTTCTTCTTGTAACCCGCAGCATCCAATATATATCTAATTTATTCCTATCTTCATTTCTGATCTCTCTTTTCTTCATTGTACCCTTCCATTCTTATTTCACAAGCAAGCATGTCAGTGCTGTTTTCCTTTTCTGAAGCAAGTCAGGTCCATTCCCATCAATGGGGGATGTACTTACTGTTCTTACTGTCTGGAAAACCTGCTCCTAGGGCTGGGAAGGTGGCTCAGTGGTAGAGCACTTGTCTTGCATGCATGATACCCTGGGTTCGATTCCTCAGCACCACATGAGCAAAAAGAAAAAAGCTGGAAGTGGCACTGTGGCTCAAGTGGTAGAGCGGTAGCCTTGAGCTGAAGAGCTGAGGGACAGTGCCCAGGCCCATCGTTCAGGCCCCACGACCGGACCCAAAAAAAGAAAGAAAGAAAGAAAACCTGCTCCTAGATAATTGGCTGGATGATGGCTCTCATATCAACTATCTCCTCTTTAGGGATGTCTCTCCCCATCCCCAATGTGAAGTTGTTGCCACAAAACCACCAATTTCATGTCTCTGATTTATAGAAAGTATCATTATGATTTCTAGTTTTCTTTTCAGCATGAAATTGGTGAGGAGAGAGCCACATTCACTTCTGTTTCTCCAATACCTGTAATAGTGCCTAGTCCTTAGTGCTCAGGAGCCTTACATGGAGATTAACCTTCTCCAGCTCAATTTATCCTAGCTTCTGGTCAGGACAGCTTCTCAAGCTGAAGTCTGGTGGCTAGTAATCATTCCCTCTTATTCTTTTTGCCTTTTGGTGGTGTTGAGTCTACTTCAGGGAAAAATCAGTGCTTGACACTTATTTGCTGCTATGGAAAAGGTGACTGTGACATCATAGAAGTTATGGCTATTGTTTTGTAAAGCTGTGTGAGGACATCCAACCCCACACAATTTCCCCAATATATGTGTCTCCTTTGCTCAGGAGTGCATCCAACAATTCAGCAACCAAACTGTCACCCAGTTCCTGATACACTCAGAGTATGTTTCCATTTCCTTTAAAAAAAAAGAAAAACTAAAGACATGCCTTTGATGATTTGTCATTGAATTACTAAAACAGAGTATATAATTTTATGTATTTGTAAATCTTTGCCCATCTCTCTTGAGCCCTTGCTATATTTCTATGTGTTTGCAGGTTGGGAAGGGAAATAAGGTTTAATTCAGTATTGTCAGATACTATAGTTCAGAAGGCTCTTTTTAGACCCTTTTGGAGGGAATGCCAACTTTCCATCTGATGTTCTACAGATGGCCATCTTGGTACAGGAACTGAGTAGACTGTCATAACATAAGAGGCTTGTCCTGATTTCTACTGACTTTCCTCTGGGGTCAGGGAGTGTAATCCCACTGCATATGTGTCTCTTTGCTACACTGAAAGGCCCAGGCCTCCTCAGAAAATCTAAGGCCAAGGGGGTAAGAGAGATTAAAACTCAGAACCCAGCTTCCCATATCACTGGGATTACAGGATTGAGTCTCATGGACTCAACTCATAGCTGCTTTTATATACATACTGTAGTCAGTTTCATTATATTCACTTCCTAGACAGATATATACAAATATATGTGTATAATTATTCATCTATTTTTAATCAGTGTTATATCTAGAAATGCACAAATATATATTCATATAATTATAATCAAATTATATTCCTAATTTCCCCAATAATATTTTACATTAATGTTTTGTGAAAAAAATACTAGACTAAAAATTTAAATGCCTTTGTAGTTTGAAAAATCATATTCAGTCTTATATATTATATAATATACTATATATAACATAAAGAATATAACACATATTAACATATAACTAATTTACTTGTGGTTTCTTTTCTTCCTGATTTTGTGTTTTTTCATCTATGTAAACTTTCTTTCTTCTATTGATGATGGCTTTTACTTTCCAGTATACATATTTTCTATATATTTTGTCAAATATTTTCAGCCCTAAGTAGGTTTTTTATGTTACTGGAGTCAAATTTTTCTTCCATATTTACCCAAAGCACAATGAAGATGTATACAGATTTGAACTCACTGTTGGAAGAGTGTCCCACATACCACTATAAGTATTGTGGCATTTGTCCCAATTGACAGAATAGATTTCTAGGACAGCTGATCTGCTATGTCCTAGACCTTTTGTAGCCACCTTATCATCCCATGCAGTCATGACCTGCTTCCTTGCCACTCTCTGTGCATTTAACAGTTCCCATTATATGCTGTAGGCTCTCTTGTGCAGCCCCCTGTCACTCTCTGTTCCCCCCTGCCAGAACATGTATGCACGATGTTTCAGATTGTAGGTTTAAAAAGAAACATATTTAGGATTCATTAATTTTAGAATATATCAAAAACATTGACTTTTTAATAAAGTTAGAAAAATAAATAGAATGAACCTTTTACAACAATCAGGACAAAAAGAAAAATAAAGATTTTCCTAGGAAGGGGGAAAGGAATCTCTAAATCTAGATTGGCCTCTAAGTTGCCTTCAGCAGAAATTCTGCCTCGGAGTTCTCAAAGGGATCTACTTTCTCAATTGGAAATTGGATCCCCTGCAGGAAGACAGATTGGTCTGGGTATTCTTTGAGGAAAGATTCCTTTTCCTCAACTGAATCTAGATTTTTGACCTCACTTATTGGTTTCACTGAACATAGACTGTGGTCATTTTCCATTAGCACACATTTACCCTGCACACCAAGACGTGTTCTTTTTGACTGGTTTGGAGCTGATCTAGCTGGATTGTGAATATCAATGGAAGGCATTCCGGATCGTCTTCTTCCTTGGTGGTATGTGCAGGTACACCTGCATCACATGTGGGATTCAGAACCAGTGGGATGTCCATAGGACTCAAAACCTGCTTGGGCCTTTCTACAAATTAAAAAAAAACTCTATGTTCACATGCTTTCTGGAGATTAGTGATGGCTTCTGATCTCCATCAGTCCCCATAGACTACATCACTGAAGGGTTATTTATCTGTAGTTCTGCAGGAGCTGCTCTACGTTGATGCAAACCTGAGAATGGAAATAGGTACAGGATTCTTAGAGTAGACTCTAGAAGTTAAGGTGTGACTAAACTTCCATGAGGATCTAGTGGGGGAAGCTGTAGAACTTGAGTTTGGACTGAACACTGATGGGAAGGTAGGGTATTTCTGAGTGTACACTTCCAAGTTCTTTCAAAAAGAGGACATATTACCGGCAAAGAATATCCATAAAAGGACAGTTTGCCAAGCTGGAGAGTACTAAGGGCTGTTGGCCAATCAGGCCCACCTCTAGAGACCCAGGTTCCATTCCTACTCACAAGCTCTGAGGCATTGAAACAAGGACTTCTTCCTCTTTTTCTTGGTCTCATGGGTCATGTGTTCCTCCAGCTGGTCCAGAAGAATATGTAAGTGGAAGGGCAGGTCTGAAGAGGGCATGTTGAGCTTGACAGACTGTGTAAGTTCTTTTAGGGTACCATGGTTCTTGGGTTCATAGAAATCATTAGGAGTTGAAGTCCATCCACATAAGGAGGATGGAATAAATGATGCTGTGGGCAGTTTGGTGACAAGGAAAATGAAAGTCCACCCTCCCCATCCTGAGCCTTGTACTAGAGCTTCTTTCTGCAGGACTTGCAGGTTGGGAAGTGGGAAGAGACTTCTGCAAGCAGGATGCTCCTCAAAATATCACTTCTAGAAATTTCTTAAATCCTCTAAAATTCTCCCTGTGATAGGAAGAGAAAGTTGTTTCTCCACTGAATCTGACTTGCTATATACAGCCTTCCCTGTCTTCCATGAGAGTCCAAAACCACAACCACATCCACAACTGTGTAATCTGCTATGCACTGAAGTGCCAAGACTCAACCCCCTGGTGAAAATCACAACTTGTGTGCAAAGAAGAAAGTTGGCTTTGATTCAGAAACCTCAAAGATACCCAGTTTTCAAAGACAGAACTTCTTTTTGTGCCAACATCCACTTACTTCTTTGCTTGTTCATCTTCCAGTTATGGTAGTAGGATCTGTACCAATGGGAGGAGAGAAGGAAGTTAACTCTATGCTTCTCCTTTTCTGAACGAACAGGACACACATGGGACTGGCTAAGATCCACATGTTAATGTAAACATGACAGACAAAAAGTGGAGATATGTTTACACAATTTCATGCAAATTCTGTGAGGATGCTTATATGCATCTGTCCAAATAAATGCATAATGACTCATGCCTCTAATCCTACTAATCACAGTTTGAACGCAGTCTAGTTTGTAAAATTCCAAAGACACTGATCTTCAATTAACCAGCCAAAGGCCAGAAATGGACCTGGGGCTCAAATGGTAGAGTGTTACAAATGGGACAGCACTCAAGCCCCCAATTCAAGTTTAAGTTGTATCCTTTCTTCTGTCTATATTCCTTCAAAGTCCTCCAAAATAGTGATTTTCTAGGTGAGGGTGGACGTTGGATGCCATGGGCTCATTCCTTTAATGCTGGTCTCTCAGCAAGCAAATTACTAAGGCTCCACTAGCTTCTGAGGCAAATGAATTGCTCTGGCAGCCCAGTCCTAAGGAATTAGGCAGAGAGTGTACTTCTTTGTCTCAAGCCAAGCTCCTTGATCAGACTCCAGCGAAACAGTCTCAGAAAGGTGCCAAGTATTCCAATACTCTGCCAGGGGGTCTCATCAACCCTGGGTTTGAAAGAGGACACTCACTTTTTTTTGTTAGTTGTGGGGCTTGAACTCTGGGCTTGGGTGATATCCTTTAGCTCTTCAGTTAAAGGCTATCACTCACCCACTTGAGCCACAGCTCCACTTCCAGTTTTCTAGTGGTTTATTGGACATAAGAGTCTCATGGACTTTCCTGTCCAGGCTGGCTTTGAACTATGATCCTCAGATCTCAGCCTCCTGAGTAGCTAGGATTACAGGCATGAGCCACTGGCACCTGGCTTAGGAACATTCACTTTTTAAACAGAATATCCAGCAAATGCTCCATTGTCCCCCACTCTCTATAGTGGTAGAGGAAGTTTCCAACATAGAAGGGATCACCTTTCTGGTAGTCAGGGACCAGGTTCATTACCAGCATTTCCAGCAAGCCTGAGTCCAGGATCCATATGTTATAAGGCACATTCAGGGTTTGGGCTGATTCATTGTCACACTGAGGTGGTAAAAAGAATGGATCTTTGAAACGTGGAAGTGGGAGTACCCTTCCCACCCAATAAAAAAATAGGGAGTGTATGAAAGGGTCCCCATGAATCTTTTTACATATTATACTCACAAGAACTAGCGTGAACAGGATCTCA
>NW_012284858.1:0-2876 GCF_000151885.1 Dipodomys ordii | reverse complement strand
AGCATGTCAGTGCTGTTTTCCTTTTCTGAAGCAAGTCAGGTCCATTCCCATCAATGGGGGATGTACTTACTATTCTTACTGTCTGGAAAACCTGCTCCTAGGGCTGGGAAGGTGGCTCAGTGGTAGAGCACTTGTCTTGCATGCATTATACCCTGGGTTCGATTCCTCAGCACCACATGAGCAAAAAGAAAAAAGCTGGAAGTGGCACTGTGGCTCAAGTGGTAGAGCGGTAGCCTTGAGCTGAAGAGCTGAGGGACAGTGCCCAGGCCCATCGTTCAGTCCCCACGACCGGACCCAAAAAAAGAAAGAAAGAAAGAAAACCTGCTCCTAGATAATTGCCTGGATGATGGCTCTCATATCAACTATCTCCTCTTTAGGGATGTCTCTCCCCATCCCCAATGTGAAGTTGTTGCCACAAAACCACCAATTTCATGTCTCTGATTTATAGAAAGTATCATTATGATTTCTAGTATTCTTTACAGCATGAAATTGGTGAGGAGAGAGCCACATTCACTTCTGTTTCTCCAATACCTGTAATAGTGCCTAGTCCTTAGTGCTCAGGAGCCTTACATGGAGATTAGCCTTCTCCAGCTCAATTTATCCTAGCTTCTGGTCAGGACAGCTTCTCAAGCTGAAGTCTGGTGGCTAGTAATCATTCCCTCAGGGAAAAATCAGTGTTTGACACTTATTTGCTGCTATGGAAAAGGTGACTGTGACATCATAGAAGTTATGGCTATTGTTTTGTAAAGCTGTGTGAGGACATCCAACCCCACACAATTTCCCCAATATATGTGTCTCCTTTGCTCAGGAGTGCATCCAACAATTCAGCAACCAAACTGTCACCCAGTTCCTGATACACTCAGAGTATGTTTCCATTTCCTTTAAAAAATAAAAAAAGAAAAACTAAAGACATGCCTTTGATGATTTGTCATTGAATTACTAAAACAGAGTATATAATTTTATGTATTTGTAAATCTTTGCCCATCTCTCTTGAGCCCTTGCTTTATTTCTATGTGTTTGCAGGTTGGGAAGGGAAATAAGGTTTAATTCAGTATTGTCAGATACTATAGTTCAGAAGGCTCTTTTTAGACCCTTTTGGAGGGAATGCCAACTTTCCATCTGATGTTCTACAGGTGGCCATCTTGGTACAGGAACTGAGTAGACTGTCATAACATAAGAGGCTTGTCCTGATTTCTACTGACTTTCCTCTGGGGTCCAGGGAGTGTGATCCCACTGCATATGTGTCTCTTTGCTACACTGAAAGGCCCAGGCCTCCTCAGAAAATCTAAGGCCAAGGGGGTAAGAAAGATTAAAACTCAGAACCCAGCTTCCCATATCACTGGGATTACAAGATTGAGTCTCATGGACTCAACTCATAGCTGCTTTTATATACATACTGTAGTCAGTTTCATTATATTCACTTCCTAGACAGATATATACAAATATATGTATATAATTATTCATCTATTTTTAATCAGTGTTATATCTAGAAATGCACAAATATATATTCATATAATTATAATCAAATTATATTCCTAATTTCCCCAATAATATTTTACATTAATGTTTTGTGAAAAAAATACTAGACTAAAATTTTAAATGCCTTTGTAGTTTGAAAAATCATATTCAATCTTATATATTATATAATATACTATATAAAACATAAAGAATATAACACATATTAACATATAACTAATTTACTTGTGGTTTCTTTTCTTCCTGATTTTGTGTTTTTTCATCTATGTAAACTTTTCTTTCTTCTATTGATGATGGCTTTTACTTTCCAGTATACATATTTTCTATATATTTTGTCAAATATTTTCAGCCCTAAGTAGGTTTTTTATGTTACTGGAGTCAAATTTTTCTTCCATATTTACCCAAAGCACAATGAAGATGTATACAGATTTGAACTCACTGTTGGAAGAGTGTCCCACATACCACTATAAGTATTGTGGCATTTGTCCCAATTGACAGAATAGATTTCTAGGACAGCTGATCTGCTATGTCCTAGACCTTTTGTAGCCACCTTATCATCCCATGCAGTCATGACCTGCTTCCTTGCCACTCTCTGTGCATTTAACAGTTCCCATTATATGCTCTTGTGCAGCCCCCTGTCACTCTCTGTTCCCCCCCGCCAGAACATGTATGCACGATGTTTCAGATTGTAGGTTTAAAAAGAAACATATTTAGGATTCATTAATTTTAGAATATATCAAAAACATTGACTTTTTAATAAAGTTAGAAAAATAAATAGAATGAACCTTTTACAACAATCAGGACAAAAAGAAAAATAAAGATTTTCCTAGGAAGGGGGAAAGGAATCTCTAAATCTAGATTGGCCTCTAAGTTGCCTTCAGCAGAAATTCTGCCTCGGAGTCCTCAAAGGGATCTACTTCCTCATTAAAGACAGGATTTTCTTCCTGAGTCCAGAGAGGGACAGATTCTAATTTCTCAATTGGAAATTGGATCCCCTGCAGGAGGACAGATTGGTCTGGGTATTCTTTGAGGAAAGATTCCTTTTCCTCAACTGAATCTAGATTTTTGACCTCACTTATTGGTTTCACTGAACATAGACTGTGGTCATTTTCCATTAGCACACATTTACCCTGCACACCAAGACGTGTTCTTTTTGACTGGTTTGGAGCTGATCTAGCTGGATTGTGAATATCAATGGAAGGCATTCCGGATCGTCTTCTTCCTTGGTGGTATGTGCAGGTACACCTGCATCACATGTGGGATTCAGAACCAGTGGGATGTCCATAGGACTCAAAACCTGCTTGGGCCTTTCTACAAATTAAAAAAAAAAACTCTATGTTCACATGCTTTCTGGAGATTAGTGATGGCTTCTGATCTCCATCAGTCCCCATAGACTATGA
>NW_012284857.1:0-14314 GCF_000151885.1 Dipodomys ordii | reverse complement strand
TCACTTTTGAGACCTCCATACTGCCTTCCAGAGTGGTTGAACCAGCTTACATTCCTACCATCAATGTAGTATTGTTCCTATTTAGCCACATCTACCCTAGCATCTATTATTATTTGTTCTCTTGATAATAGCCATTCTAACTGAGGTGAGTGGAATCTAAATGTGATTTTGCTTTTGATTTTCATTTCTTTTATGACCAATGATGCTGAGCATCCCCCTTCTCTTTCCGAGAGGCCACACTATTACAGGTTTGTAGTGTCTCAACAGAGGCAGAGAAACTTGTAATATCATGTGCTTTTGTTGTACATTCACTTCACTTGGAGCTTCTGATGACTCCTATAACTTACACTAAAGGCTTATACTATTTCCCTTACTGATAAAAAAAACACTGATTTTCAAAAAGCATAGAAAAAAACTTTTGTCAGGGGTCCCAGTGAATACTAAGGAAGATTCTTTACTGGGAAATTTTATTTGGTTGCTTGTTCGTTTTAACACATGTTGAATTTGGGGCTCCCCACCAACTCTTCAACAGACTAGAAACTATGTTGCCTCATTGGAATTTGCCTCAAAAGTTACAAAATATTTTGACATATTTTTGGTTTGGTGTTTTGGGCTTTTGGAGTGTTAGTGGGCCAGTACTCAGGCTTGAACTGAGGGAGTGGAGCTCTTGCTTATGTTATTTTACTTAATGCGGTCACTGTGACACTTCTGGCTTTTTGCTACTTAATTGAAGATAAGAATCTTGAGGATTTATTAGCTTGGGTTGGCATCAAACTGTGATCCTCAGATCCCACCCTTGTGAGCAGCTAAGATTACAAGAATGAGCCTGGATATATTGTGCTCCCTATGAAACCTAAACAAGGGCACATCATTCTGAAGCATGTGTGTATGGTTATGTATTTCAAAATTAATTAGAAAAATGTAGCCCTTTATGTGTGTGTGTGTGCATGTGTGTGTATATACACACACATAATATAAATATACACACAATATAAATGTGCAGAGGGAAATGAGGGTGTAGCTGCTGGTTTTGAGAAAAGATTTCACCTAGGGCTTTTCACACACTGAGCTATGCTGCACAGAATGCTTGAGACTAAAGGTGAGGTAAATGATGTCATCATCCCATTCATCTACATCTCTTGCTAACATATGCATATACTGTGGTGTTGACATGATTATTTTGTGTATGAGAGCCAGTACTGGGACTTGAATTCAGGACCTAGATACTGTCCCTTAGCTTTTGTATGTGATGCTAGCACTCTACCATTTGAAGCACAGCCCAGCTTTCTTTTAATTTAATCTTACAGGAAGTAAGAGTCTTTTTTGCCCAGTTGTCTTTGAACTGAGTTCCTCATATCTCAGCGTTCTGAGTAGCTAGTTTTACAGGCCTGAGCTTCCAGTGCCTAGCTTTTCATTACTATTTTCACAAGCTACATGCTCACACACATTTCATTCAAAAATCTGTTTAACCCCTACTTTCACTATATTTGATGTCGGAATAATTTTTGGAGGAGATGAGGAAAAACAAGTCATTTAAGAATACAGGTGGAATAGCTAAGATATGGAACCAGCCCAGATGCCCCTCAGTAGATGAATGGATCAAGAAAATGTGGTATATATACACAATGGAATTCTATGCCTCCATCAGAAAGAATGACATTGCTCCATTTGTTAGGAAATGGAAAATCTTGGAAAAAATTATATTAAGTGAAGTAAGCCAGGCCCAAAGAAACATAGGTCCCATGGCTTCCCTTATTTGCAATATCTAGTATATGTATGAGTCAAGTGGAAAAGGCCAGATAATGTGATGTTAGGAAAATGAATCCTTAGATATGTATTTTAATGTTTTTTTTTCTTTCATGCATTTGTTTCTAACGCATTTATAAGATTATCTCTTTGTAGCTTTGTATGTCCCTCCCCCACAGTATAACCCCTGCTTTGACTATATTTGATGTCAGTATAACTTGTGGAGGACATGGGGAAAAACAAATTGTTTAAGGATACAGGTGGACCTGTTGCAACAATGAGAAGTACAAGTTGTCATGTCGAAAACGAGCTTTAAAATGTTGGGGGGAAAGCGAGGAGGATTGGGTGGGGGTTGGGGGGAGAGGCTGGGAAGGGATGTGAAGGGTAAACAAAGGAGGAGGCTGCAATGCTTGGTAAGAAATGTATGCATTAACCTGCCCATGTAATTGTAACCCCTCTGTGCAGTGTGTCCACAAAAAAAAAAAAAAAAAAAGAATACAGGTGGACCTGTTGCTACAATGAGAAGTACAAGTTGTCATGTCGAAAACGAACTTTACAACTTTGGTGCGGGGCGGGGGGGGGAGGGATTGGGGTGGCGGGGGAAGACAGGGAAGGGATGTGAAGGGTAAACAAAGGAGGAGGCTGCAAGGCTTGGTAAGAAATGTACGCATTATCCTGCCCATGTAATTGTAACCCCTCTGGTTTCCCTTATTTGCAATATCTAGTATATGTATGAGTCAAGCGGAAAAGGCCAGATAATGTGATGTTAGGAAAATGAACCCTCAGATATGTATTTTAATGTTTTTTTCTTTCATGCATGTGTTTCTAACGCATTTATAAGATTATTTCTTTGTTGCTTTGTATGTCCCTCCCCCACAGTATAACCCCTGCTTTGACTATATTTGATGTCAGTATAACTTATGGAGGAGATGGGGAAAAACAAGTCTTTTAAGGATACAGGTGGACCTGTTGCAACAATGAGAAGTACAACTTGTCATGTCGAAAACGAGCTTTACAATGTTGGTGCGGGGTGCGGGGTGGGGGGGGAAGGATTGGGACCGGGGGGAGTGGGGAGGCTGGGAAGGGATGTGAAGGATAAACAAAGGAGGAGGCTGCAAGGCTTGGTAAGAAATGTACGCGTTATCCTGCCCATGTAATTGTAAGCCCTCTGTGCAGTATGTTCACAAAAAAAAAAAGGAGGAGGCTAAAATGCTTAATAAGAAATGTACTCATTATCTTGCCCATGTAATTGTAACCCCTCTGTACAGTATGTTCACAAAAAATAAAAATAAAAACAAAAAATCAAAAATCTCACTGTTCAGGCTGACTGACAAGTTGTGAGGAAAGATGGTTGAATGAATAAGTTACCAAATAGGCCTCTAGCCCTATTAACATCATTCTAGTCAGTTACTTAGCTTTCAGTGAGTGAGTACATATTTCCACTTTCACTCTACCTTTTTTAACTGGAACTCAGTGAAATGTTTTTGATGCATCTTTTAAATGTTATCTCCCAAACAGAAGATATTATTTGAATGTATTTGATAATATTTTAGATACGGGTGGTCTTGTGTGTCTGGATGTCTGTGGGCAGAGGCCATCCAGCTGGGCTTCCGGCCCAGAGCTGATGCTTCCTGTCTGCTGGTTGCAGAGAGGAAGGTTTTCTTCCTGGCCAGTCTTTGAATTGAGATCCGTTCATTTTAGATTTCTAAGTATCTAGGATAAAAAGCATGAACCACCACCAACTGGCTTGTTTTAGAAGCATTAATTGCTTTTCACTCATTCCTTTTTTCCTGGAAGTTTGATCTAGACAGGCTGCTTGTACCTCATGATAAGGTGATTTTGAATAATACCCTTTGCCTCTGGCATTTCTGAAACTCATTTCCTCAGTTCCAGGCTAAAGAATTTGTTCTAAAGCCAATAGCATTTTCCTTCTGAGATGTTAGGTAGCTTAATTAAATCTCTTATCCTTTGCTTTGGCAATGCAATCAGGATGTTTCTGTAAAACCCTACTTCTTGAGAGTATTATAGTTAGAAGGTATCATATGTACACTTTCATATACTCTCTAGTTTTTTGGGGGGGGGTCCGGTCGTGGGGCCTGACTCTGGGCCTGGATGCTGTCCCTCAGCTCTTCAGCTCAAGGCTACCGCTCTACCACTTGAGCCACAGCGCCACTTCCGGCTTTTTCCTTTTTGCTTATGTGGTGCTGAGGAATCGAACCCAGGGCCTCATGCATGCAAGGCAAGCGCTCTACCACTGAGCCACCTTTCCAGCCCTACTCTCTAGTTTTATAAACTTATGTTACAAGATTGGGTGGAAGAATGATGACTGTTGAATTAATTTGATAACCACTCTAGAGTTTTAAGCCTTAATAGTAATTAACTCAAAGGGGGATTAAAAATATTCAGAGTAGTGGAATGTGGCTACTATTCATTTCATGTATGTGGATAGATGATAAGAATTCTTGTGATTAATAAAATAAATCTTCAAATTTCCAGTGGTAGACTGCTATGTTAACTGGGAGGACACAGTGGTGATGTCAGGACTTTGAAAGCTGGTAATGAAGCAAAATATCCGGGATAGCATTTGCTAAGGATATAATTCCAAGGCTCATACCAAATATATTGAACTAGAATGCTAAATGATGAATGACAGCACCAAAATTTATTTGTTGGCTTCTTTGTTTTGTGAAGTCCTTGGATTTGGACCTGGGGCCTGGGTGCTGTCCCTTAGTTTTTTCCTCAAGGCTAGTGCTCTACCAGTTGAATCACAGCTTCATGTCCATACTTTTGGTGGTTAATTGGAGATCAGTCTTACCAAATTTCCTTTGGGCTTGCTTCAGTACAGCCCAAATATCTCAGATATCAGCCTCCTGAGTAACTAGGATTCCAGTTATGAGACACCAGAGACCCATATGTTTGACTACTGTTTTAGCACTTTGGTTCCATTGGATCACGTCAGATTTAAACTAAAATCATAACTTTTCTTCTTGTAACCCGCAGCATCCAATATATATCTAATTTATTCCTATCTTCATTTCTGATCTCTCTTTTCTTCATTGTACCCTTCCATTCTTATTTCACAAGCAAGCATGTCAGTGCTGTTTTCCTTTTCTGAAGCAAGTCAGGTCCATTCCCATCAGTGGGGGATGTACTTACTGTTCTTACTGTCTGGAAAACCTGCTCCTAGGGCTGGGAAGGTGGCTCAGTGGTAGAGCACTTGTCTTGCATGCATGATACCCTGGGTTCGATTCCTCAGCACCACATGAGCAAAAAGAAAAAAGCTGGAAGTGGCACTGTGGCTTAAGTGGTAGAGCAGTAGCCTTGAGCTGAAGAGCTGAGGGACAGTGCCCAGGCCCATCGTTCAGTCCCCACTACTGGACCCAAAAAAAGAAAGAAAGAAAGAAAACCTGCTCCTAGATAATTGCCTGGATGATGGCTCTTATATCAACTATCTCCTCTTTAGGGATGTCTCTCCCCATCCCCAATGTGAAGTTGTTGCCACAAAACCACCAATTTCATGTCTCTGATTTATAGAAAGTATCATTATGATTTCTAGTTTTCTTTTCAGCATGAAATTGGTGAGGAGAGAGCCACATTCACTTCTGTTTCTCCAATACCTGTAATAGTGCCTAGTCCTTAGTGCTCAGGAGCCTTACATGGAGATTAGCCTTCTCCAGCTCAATTTATCCTAGCTTCTGGTCAGGACAGCTTCTCAAGCTGAAGTCTGGTGGCTAGTAATCATTCCCTCAGGGAAAAATCAGTGTTTGACACTTATTTGCTGCTATGGAAAAGGTGACTGTGACATCATAGAAGTTATGGCTATTGTTTTGTAAAGCTGTGTGAGGACATACAACCCCACACAATTTCCCCAATATATGTGTCTCCTTTGCTCAGGAGTGCATCCAACAATTCAGCAACCAAACTGTCACCCAGTTCGTGATACACTCAGAGTATGTTTCCATTTCCTTTAAAAATAAAAAAAGAAAAACTAAAGACATGCCTTTGATGATTTGTCATTGAATTACTAAAACAGAGTATATAATTTTATGTATTTGTAAATCTTTGCCCATCTCTCTTGAGCCCTTGCTATATTTCTATGTGTTTGCAGGTTGGGAAGGGAAATAAGGTTTAATTCAGTATTGTCAGATACTATAGTTCAGAAGGCTCTTTTTAGACCCTTTTGGAGGGAATGCCAACTTTCCATCTGATGTTCTACAGATGGCCATCTTGGTACAGGAACTGAGTAGACTGTCATAACATAAGAGGCTTGTCCTGATTTCTACTGACTTTCCTCTGGGGTCCAGGGAGTGTGATCCCACTGCATATGTGTCTCTTTGCTACACTGAAAGGCCCAGGCCTCCTCAGAAAATCTAAGGCCAAGGGGGTAAGAGAGATTAAAACTCAGAACCCAGCTTCCCATATCACTGGGATTACAGGATTGAGTCTCATGGACTCAACTCATAGCTGCTTTTATATACATACTGTAGTCAGTTTCATTATATTCACTTCCTAGACAGATATATACAAATATATGTATATAATTATTCATCTATTTTTAATCAGTGTTATATCTAGAAATGCACAAATATATATTCATATAATTATAATCAAATTATATTCCTAATTTCCCCAATAATATTTTACATTAATATTTTGTGAAAAAATACTAGACTAAAAATTTAAATGCCTTTGTAGTTTGAAAAATCATATTCAATCTTATATATTATATAATATACTATATAAAACATAAAGAATATAACACATATTAACATATAACTAATTTACTTGTGATTTCTTTTCTTCCTGATTTTGTGTTTTTTCATCTATGTAAACTTTCTTTCTTCTATTGATGATGGCTTTTACTTTCCAGTATACATATTTTCTATATATTTTGTCAAATATTTTCAGCCCTAAGTAGGTTTTTTATGTTACTGGAGTCAAATTTTTCTTCCATATTTACCCAAAGCACAATGAAGATGTATACAGATTTGAACTCACTGTTGGAAGAGTGTCCCACATACCACTATAAGTATTGTGGCATTTGTCCCAATTGACAGAATAGATTTCTAGGACAGCTGATCTGCTATGTCCTAGACCTTTTGTAGCCACCTTATCATCCCATGCAGTCTTGCCACTCTCTGTGCATTTAACAGTTCCCATTATATGCTGTAGGCTCTCTTGTGCAGCCCCCTGTCACTCTCTGTTCCCCCCTGCCAGAACATGTATGCACGATGTTTCAGATTGTAGGTTTAAAAAGAAACATATTTAGGATTCATTAATTTTAGAATATATCAAAAACATTGACTTTTTAATAAAGTTAGAAAAATAAATAGAATGAACCTTTTACAACAATCAGGACAAAAAGAAAAATAAAGATTTTCCTAGGAAGGGGGAAAGGAATCTCTAAATCTAGATTGGCCTCTAAGTTGCCTTCAGCAGAAATTCTGCCTCGGAGTCCTCAAAGGGATCTACTTCCTCATTAAAGACAGGATTTTCTTCCTGAGTCCAGAGAGGGACAGATTCTAATTTCTCAATTGGAAATTGGATCCCCTGCAGGAGGACAGATTGGTCTGGGTATTCTTTGAGGAAAGATTCCTTTTCCTCAACTGAATCTAGATTTTTGACCTCACTTATTGGTTTCACTGAACATAGACTGTGGTCATTTTCCATTAGCACACATTTACCCTGCACACCAAGACGTGTTCTTTTTGACTGGTTTGGAGCTGATCTAGCTGGATTGTGAATATCAATGGAAGGCATTCCGGATCGTCTTCTTCCTTGGTGGTATGTGCAGGTACACCTGCATCACATGTGGGATTCAGAACCAGTGGGATGTCCATAGGACTCAAAACCTGCTTGGGCCTTTCTACAAATTAAAAAAAAACTCTATGTTCACATGCTTTCTGGAGATTAGTGATGGCTTCTGATCTCCATCAGTCCCCATAGACTACATCAATGAAGGGTTATTTATCTGTAGTTCTCCAGGAGCTGCTCTACGTTGATGCAAACCTGAGAATGGAAATAGGTACAGGATTCTTAAAGTAGACTCTAGAAGTTAAGGTGTGACTAAACTTCCATGAGGATCTAGTGGGGGAAGCTGTAGAACTTGAGTTTGGACTGAACACTGATGGGAAGGTAGGGTATTTCTGAGTGTACACTTCCAAGTTCTTTCAAAAAGAGGACATATTACCGGCAAAGAATATCCATAAAAGGACATTTTGCCAAGCTGGAGAGTACTAAGGGCTGTTGGCCAATCAGGCCCACCTCTAGAGACCCAGGTTCCATTCCTACTCACAAGCTCTGAGGCATTGAAACAAGGACTTCTTCCTCTTTTTCTTGGTCTCATGGGTCATGTGTTCCTCCAGCTGGTCCAGAAGAATATGTAAGTGGAAGAGCAGGTCTGAAGAGGGCATGTTGAGCTTGACATACTGTGTAAGTTCTTTTAGGGTACCATGGTTCTTGGGTTCATAGAAATCATTAGGAGTTGAAATCCATCCACATAAGGAGGATGGAATAAATGATGCTGTGGGCAGTTTGGTGACAAGGAAAATGAAAGTCCACCCTCCCCATCCTGAGCCTTGTACTAGAGGTTCTTTCTGCAGGACTTGCAGGTTGGGAAGTGGGAAGAGACTTCTGCAAGCAGGATGCTCCTCAAAATATCACTTCTAGAAATTTCTTAAATCCTCTAAAATTCTCCCTGTGATAGGAAGAGAAAGTTGTTTCTCCACTGAATCTGACTTGCTATATACAGCCTTCCCTGTCTTCCATGAGAGTCCAAAACCACAACCACATCCACAACTGTGTAATCTGCTATGCACTGAAGTGCCAAGACTCAACCCCCTGGTGAAAATCACAACTTGTGTGCAAAGAAGAAAGTTGGCTTTGATTCAGAAACCTCAAAGATACCCAGTTTTCAAGGACAGAACTTCTTTTTGTGCCAACATCCACTTACTTCTTTGCTTGTTCATCTTCCAGTTATGGTAGTAGGATCTGTACCAATGGGAGGAGAGAAGGAAGCTAACTCTATGCTTCTCCTTTTCTGAACGAACAGGACACACATGGGACTGGCTAAGATCCACATGTTAATGTAAACATGACAGACAAAAAGTGGAGATATGTTTACACAATTTCATGCAAATTCTGTGAGGATGCTTATATGCATCTGTCCAAATAAATGCATAATGACTCATGCCTCTAATCCTACTAATCACAGTTTGAACGCAGTCTAGTTTGTAAAATTCCAAAGACACTGATCTTCAATTAACCAGCCAAAGGCCAGAAATGGACCTGGGGCTCAAATGGTAGAGTGTTACAAATGGGACAGCACTCAAGCCCCCAATTCAAGTTTAAGTTGTATCCTTTCTTCTGTCTATATTCCTTCAAAGTCCTCCAAAATAGTGATTTTCTAGGTGAGGGTGGACGTTGGATGCCACGGGCTCATTCCTTTAATGCTGGTCTCTCAGCAAGCAAATTACTAAGGCTCCACTAGCTTCTGAGGCAAATGAATTGCTCTGGCAGCCCAGTCCTAAGGAATTAGGCAGAGAGTGTACTTCTTTGTCTCAAGCCAAGCTCCTTGATCAGACTCCAGTGAAACAGTCTCAGAAAGGTGCCAAGTATTCCAATACTCTGCCAGGGGGTCTCATCAACCCTGGGTTTGAAAGAGGAACACTCACTTTTTTTTGTTAGTTGTGGGGCTTGAACTCTGGGCTTGGGTGATATCCTTTAGCTCTTCAGTTAAAGGCTATCACTCACCCACTTGAGCCACAGCGCCACTTCCAGTTTTCTAGTGGTTTATTGGACATAAGAGTCTCATGGACTTTCCTGTCCAGGCTGGCTTTGAACTATGATCCTCAGATCTCAGCCTCCTGAGTAGCTAGGATTACAGGCATGAGCCACTGGCACCTGGCTTAGGAACATTCACTTTTTAAACAGAATATCCAGCAAATGCTCCATTGTCCCCCACTCTCTATAGTGGTAGAGGAAGTTTCCAACATAGAAGGGATCACCTTTCTGGTAGTCAGGGACCAGGTCCATTACCAGCATTTCCAGCAAGCCTGAGTCCAGGATCCATATGTTATAAGGCACATTCAGGGTTTGGGCTGATTCATTGTCACACTGAGGTGGTAAAAAGAATGGATCTTTGAAACGTGGAAGTGGGAGTACCCTTCAAATTGAGTAATTGTAATAGAGTGGATTGAAAAGTACACAGTAAATATTTTCTCAGTATACACATATAAAAGCACACAAGAAGAAGGTTCTAATGTGGGCTGGATGAGATTAGATAGGTTTCCTGGCATAGTTATACTTTCCTGAGTTGCCTTGTGATTCCCTTGGTTTCTTCTTATAAAAAAAGGCCTGAGACATTGGATTTGTGATTTGGCACTGATCCAAAGTCTGCAGCATTGAGTGAGGCACTCATACCTCTCATGCCTGAGAGCTGAGTCTCTTGAACTTTGAAAACAACACAAGAACATCTTTCTTGTTCCTGCACCACAGGCCAAGTGAGCTGGCTTGAGCTGAATGTCAGTTACAGTTGCTTGGCTCTCATAGTTCTATATTCTATTCCATTGTGAGGTGGGTAGTGTCATTTCTCAGAGCCCAATGATCTAAGCCGTTTGGTCACATAAGACCATCCCAAAGACAAACTGGAGACTGAAATCTCCCCTCTCACATCACTATATCCACATGTGGACATTGTCAATTCCCAACATCCTCAGCTAAGCCTAGATACAGGCATGGTCTCAGCCTCAAGAAGCCCTTCCTAGGTCGGATCCAGGCCTTATTTGTCACTATTTCTCTCATAATGCACAAATCATTTTGCGTCTCATGGCCCTCTCAGCCTGCCATGTGCTTCTTGCATCTATTTTTGACATCTACTTCCTAGGACATTGTAAGGTTTTTGTTTCCTAATCTTCTGTTTGCTCTTGATGCCCCTGTGTGCTGTCATCTGGAAAAAAGGCAGGTACTTAGAGGTGGGAAAATCAATCAAGTATTGAAAAACAAACATTACACATATAGTCAGACATTTTTACAAGCGTTCATTCTTGTAAGATAAAAGACTATTTTTGATAATTTTGTCATATTTTATGACAGAGGGGAAGGGGAGAAGGGAAGAGGTGCTGCATTGTCTTCTCATAATTCAATGATTATTATTTAAAAATACTATAGTTGAAGGAATGTACTATTCAAAGATAAAAGCTGTGTTCCTGTTCTTTTTATAAGCTAGTCATTTATAAAGTATTCCTCACTAAAGTCTTGTCATCTGTGTCCCATGAACTATCCTCCTCCTTCAAAATAATCAAGGAAAACCTTCACAAATAAGTGGACTGTTGTCCAACCCCTGGATAAGAATTTAAGGTACAACATTGCCTGCAATTTTGTTCGTGTACATGTGTGTGAGAGTGTGTGTGTATGTGGGTGAATGTGTGTCTGTGCATATGTGTGTTTTAGGGCTTGTACTCAGGGGCTATATGACAATCCCGAGTGTTTTTCCCTTGAGTGTAGTGCCCTACCAATTGTGCTACAGTTTCACTGCAAGTTTTCTGTACTGAACTGGAGAGGAGAGACTCATAAAATTCCCTGTTCAGGCTGTCTAAAGTAAATCTCAGGTCTCAACCTCCTGTTAGCTAGAGTGATAATTATGTGCTTCCAGATCCTAGTAAGAAAGCATTGTTATTGGAGGCAGTGGGGTTGCAAGTTTCAGTCCACCTTCACCACACTCTATATTATTAAACAGCAACAATAAATCCCTATATCAAAATACAATAATAAGAGGTAATTAGAATAAAATTTAGTGATATAGTCTGCTAACATCACTTTCAGGAAACCTTGGTCTTAATGATTTAGCATCACAAAACCAAAAAAAAATGAGATAATTACAGTAGACTCAACGAATTTTAATTCCATGTTAAAATAATTTCAAAACATTATAAGAAACAAGAAAGCATTCATACTTATAAGGATAATGTAAAAAAGATAAAAGATGGCAGATTATGAAATGGAAAATTCTACCCTGCAAGAAAATTATTGTCATGGTGAATATATGGTGGTATTGTCACAGTGAATATATGATAATGTTCTTCAGAGCAGCAATGGATAAATATATATTTACTACACATAGTCTAACTTGTCTCAATCTCTATAAACTTTCAATCCTCTAGTACACATTATCAATGTATTCATGTTTATGGTATATTCTAAAATAACTAGCACAGTCAGGAGGTTACCAAAATACATTAGCTTCAATGTTTTAGGAGATTAACTGCTAATTGTATTGACTTCTATATATTAAACATGTAGTGTGTTATCATTGTACTCTCTAAGTTTGTACAAACACTACTTCAAAGTGAAATTGAATACAAGGTTTTGAAGGCATATGCCTGTAAAGCTAGCTATTTGGGACATCAGTTCAAGACCAGTGTAGTTTTTCCTGCAATGCTCCCCAACCACTGGCTCTGCTTGCTGGAATATATCTATCATCCCAGGTTCATTGGGAGCTGAGAGCTGGAGAATTTCAATTTCATGCCATAGGCAAGAACTTCCACATGGCTCCATCTCAACCAAAGAAGGTTCCACACTGGCTAGCACCTATCACCCCCACCTAGGTGAAAATAAAAATAAGAGCAATGTAGTATAAGAAACAAACAATATCAAAACATGCCAATATAAACCATCATGAACAACACACACCTAGTGTTTGTTTCTCATACCTGTAATCCTAACTATAGCTAGGATTATATATGTGAGCCAGAGGCACCAAGCAGTTCATCATTTTAAAAATGACTATTGAAGCCAGGTGCCAGTGGCTCATTCCTGTAATCCCAGCTACTCAGGATGCTGAGATCTGAGGATCACAGTTCTAAGTCAGCTCAGGAAGAAAAAAAACCATAAGACTCTTACCTCCAATTAACAACTCAGAAGTCAGAAGTGGCTCTGTGGCTCAATTGGTAGAGTGCTAACTATGTTGAGCACAGAGTCTCACAGACAGTGCCCAGACACTGAGTTCAAGCCCCACAACTGACAAAATATAGATAAATAAACATTTAAATGTCTGAATTTTTTGTGAATTAAAATTATGGCGTTCATATACAATTCTACAGACAACTACATATTTCATTATATTTGTGGTTAGAAAAAGTAGCAGCACTTGAATAATGGATATTTTTTCATAAACTAGGGCATACTGATCTCTAATTAGAGGAAATTGCTGGACTCATAGGTAGTATTTTTTGGTTGGTTTTTGTTTTGTTTATAGAACAGGATGAGAAACCTTATTTCTGCCAATGACCATTTAGATATGTATAACATCATCCACAGGCCATGCAGAATTAACAGTAAAGACATGACACAGTCAACTAGCAATAAACTTATTTGTCTTTATGCCATGTTCCCAATGATTTGTTTAGCTTATATGTCCCTATGGCCTACAGTTTCCTATTCCTACCTTCCTCAAAATACAGCATGTTCCACCAATTCAGATTTGAGCCAAGCAATATGTAGTGCCAAGAGTTAAGGAAAGTTGTAACACAAACAGGGAAGCATGAAACCAACACTTTAGTAGCTGGACACTGGGGACTCAGGCCTAGAATCCTAGCTACTCAGGAGGCTGATGATCTCAGTTCAAAGCCAGATGGAGTGAGAAAATCTCTGAGACTCTTCTCTTCAATTAACAACCAAAAAGCCATAAAAGGAGCTGGGGCTCCAGAGGTAGAGTAGCCTTGATTACAAAAAACTCAGGGGCAACACCCAATCCTGAGTTCAAGCTGAAGGTCAGGAACAAAAACAAAAACAATCAACAACAACAAAAAAACAGAAACTGGGAAAAAGCTCAGGAAAGGATGGCATTGTCTACAAGACAAATGTACACATTACATGAATTGTGAAATCACTGTACACACCTTAGTAACAATTACATTTTAAAAAGAATGTGAGAAATCCCAAAGCCATGGGGCCTTATGATGTGCATCTGCTTTCCAGAATTTCAAAGTCCCATCATCTAAGCTGGTAGCACACAGGTTGTCGCTCAGAGTGATGAGAAAATAAGAAGCCAGAGATCCTTTCAGATTGTCCCACCAATTCTTCTATTACTTTAAGCAAAAAAACAAAAAGCAAAGCAAATAAATTAGACTTTAAGGTTAAACTAAGCTGCTATTAAAGATTCTAGGCAGAATTATACGGTCCTGCTTCAAGGCGAGAGTGAGGCCAAGTCCACAGCAGAGCTGGCCGTCACTCACTTCCAAGGGCCTCCAGAGAGGCATGACTACCACTTGTCCAACACTGCTGCCCTCCCCACCCCCAGAGTTTACCTACAAGTCCCAAGTCCCTGCCTTTCTTCTTGAAATTCTTCAGCCACTGGTTGTCTCATTTCTCACTGTCTGTTTAGGTGGGATTTGAGACTCCTTCCTCTCCTCACCCAGCCACCAGACCCCAGGGGCCAAACTCAGCACCTCACAGACACTCCCCAGAACCCAGCTGCCTTTGCAGCTGCTGCTTCCTGAGCCACTAGGCTACTGGCTCCTTCCTCCCTTCACCAGCCTCTGCCAGGGCCTCCCATCCTCTCCCTACCTGA
>NW_012284856.1:0-2334 GCF_000151885.1 Dipodomys ordii | reverse complement strand
TCAGTCCCCATAGACTACATCACTGAAGGGTTATTTATCTGTAGTTCTGCAGAGCTGCTCTACGTTGATGCAAACTGAGAATGGAAATAGGTACAGGATTCTTAAAGTAGACTCTAGAAGTTAAGGTGTGACTAAACTTCCATGAGGATCTAGTGGGGGAAGCTGTAGAACTTGAGTTTGGACTGAACACTGATGGGAAAGTAGGGTATTTCTGAGTGTGCACTTCCAAGTTCTTTCAAAAAGAGGACATATTACCGGCAAAGAATATCCATAAAAGGACATTTTGCCAAGCTGGAGAGTACTAAGGGCTGTTGGCCAATCAGGCCCACCTCTAGAGACCCAGGTTCCATTCCTACTCACAAGCTCTGAGGCATTGAAACAAGGACTTCTTCCTCTTTTTCTTGGTCTCATGGGTCATGTGTTCCTCCAGCTGGTCCAGAAGAATATGTAAGTGGAAGAGCAGGTCTGAAGAGGGCATGTTGAGCTTGACATACTGTGTAAGTTCTTTTAGGGTACCATGGTTCTTGGGTTCATAGAAATCATTAGGAGTTGAAGTCCATCCACATAAGGAGGATGGAATAAATGATGCTGTGGGCAGTTTGGTGACAAGGAAAATGAAAGTCCACCCTCCCCATCCTGAGCCTTGTACTAGAGCTTCTTTCTGCAGGACTTGCAGGTTGAGAAGTGGGAAGAGACTTCTGCAAGCAGGATGCTCCTCAAAATATCACTTCTAGAAATTTCTTAAATCCTCTAAAATTCTCCCTGTGATAGGAAGAGAAAGTTGTTTCTCCACTGAATCTGACTTGCTATATACAGCCCTCCCTGTCTTCCATGAGAGTCCAAAACCACAACCACATCCACAACTGTGTAATCTGCTATGCACTGAAGTGCCAAGACTCAACCCCCTGGTGAAAATCACAACTTGTGTGCAAAAAAGAAAGTTGGCTTTGATTCAGAAACCTCAAAGATACCCAGTTTTCAAGGACAGAACTTCTTTTTGTGCCAACATCCACTTACTTCTTTGCTTGTTCATCTTCCAGTTATGGTAGTAGGATCTGTACCAATGGGAGGAGAGAAGGAAGTTAACTCTATGCTTCTCCTTTTCTGAACGAACAGGACACACATGGGACTGGCTAAGATCCACATGTTAATGTAAACATGACAGACAAAAAGTGGAGATATGTTTACACAATTTCATGCAAATTCTGTGAGGATGCTTATATGCATCTGTCCAAATAAATGCACAATGACTCATGCCTCTAATCCTACTAATCACAGTTTGAACGCAGTCTAGTTTGTAAAATTCCAAAGACACTAATCTTCAATTAACCAGCCAAAGGCCAGAAATGGACCTGGGGCTCAAATGGTAGAGTGTTACAAATGGGACAGCACTCAAGCCCCCAATTCAAGTTTAAGTTGTATCCTTTCTTCTGTCTATATTCCTTCAAAGGCCTCCAAAATAGTGATTTTCTAGGTGAGGGTGGACGTTGGATGCTACGGGCTCATTCCTTTAATGCTGGTCTCTCAGCAAGCAAATTACTAAGGCTCCACTAGCTTCTGAGGCAAATGAAATGCTCTGGCAGCCCAGTCCTAAGGAATTAGGCAGAGAGTGTACTTCTTTGTCTCAAGCCAAGCTCCTTGATCAGACTCCAGTGAAACAGTCTCAGAAAGGTGCCAAGTATTCCAATACTCTGCCAGGGGGTCTCATCAACCCTGGGTTTGAAAGAGGAACACTCACTTTTTTTTGTTAGTTGTGGGGCTTGAACTCTGGGCTTGGGTGATATCCTTTAGCTCTTCAGTTAAAGGCTATCACTCACCCACTTGAGCCACAGCGCCACTTCCAGTTTTCTAGTGGTTTATTGGACATAAGAGTCTCATGGACTTTCCTGTCCAGGCTGGCTTTGAACTATGATCCTCAGATCTCAGCCTCCTGAGTAGCTAGGATTACAGGCATGAGCCACTGGCACCTGGCTTAGGAACATTCACTTTTTAAACAGAATATCCAGCAAATGCTCCATTGTCCCCCACTCTCTATAGTGGTAGAGGAAGTTTCCCAACATAGAAGGGATCACCTTTCTGATAGTCAGGGACCAGGTCCATTTACCAGCATTTCCAGCAAGCCTGAGTCCAGGATCCATATGTTATAAGGCACATTCAGGGTATGGGGCTGATTCATTGTCCCCTGAGGTGGTAAAAAGAATGGGATCTTTGAAACGGGAAAGTGGGGAGTACCCTTTCAAATTGAGTATTGGAATAAAAGTGGGATTAGAAAAAGTACCCCAGAAATAATTTTCTCAGTATACCCATATAAAAACCACACAAAAAAAAAGGTTC
>NW_012284855.1:0-982 GCF_000151885.1 Dipodomys ordii | reverse complement strand
CAAAAAGTGGAGATATGTTTACACAATTTCATGCAAATTCTGTGAGGATGCTTATATGCATCTGTCCAAATAAATGCACAATGACTCATGCCTCTAATCCTACTAATCACAGTTTGAACGCAGTCTAGTTTGTAAAATTCCAGACACTAATCTTCAATTAACCAGCCAAAGGCCAGAAATGGACCTGGGGCTCAAATGGTAGAGTGTTACAAATGGGATAGCACTCAAGCCCCCAATTCAAGTTTAAGTTGTATCCTTTCTTCTGTCTATATTCCTTCAAAGGCCTCCAAAATAGTGATTTTCTAGGTGAGGGTGGACGTTGGATGCCACGGGCTCATTCCTTTAATGCTGGTCTCTCAGCAAGCAAATTACTAAGGCTCCACTAGCTTCTGAGGCAAATGAAATGCTCTGGCAGCCCAGTTCTAAGGAATTAGGCAGAGAGTGTACTTCTTTGTCTCAAGCCAAGCTCCTTGATCAGACTCCAGTGAAACAGTCTCAGAAAGGTGCCAAGTATTCCAATATTCTGCCAGGGGGTCTCATCAACCCTGAGTTTGAAAGAGGAACACTCACTTTTTTTTTGTTAGTTGTGGGGCTTGAACTCTGGGCTTGGGTGATATCCTTTAGCTCTTCAGTTAAAGGCTATCACTCACCCACTTGAGCCACAGCGCCACTTCCAGTTTTCTAGTGGTTTATTGGACATAAGAGTCTCATGGACTTTCCTGTCCAGGCTGGCTTTGAACTATGATCCTCAGATCTCAGCCTTCTGAGTAGCTAGGATTACAGGCATGAGCCACTGGCACCTGGCTTAGGAACATTCACTTTTTAAACAGAATATCCAGCAAATGCTCCATTGTCCCCCACTCTCTATAGTGGTAGAGGAAGTTTCCAACATAGAAGGGATCACCTTTCTGTTAGTCAGGGACCAGGTCCATTACCAGCATTTCCAGCAAGCCTGAGTCCAGGATCCATATGTTATAAGGCT
>NW_012284854.1:0-1351 GCF_000151885.1 Dipodomys ordii | reverse complement strand
CAGCCCCCAATTCAAGTTAAGTTGATCCTTCTCGTCTATTCGTCCAAGCTTCAAATAGTGATTTTTTAGTGAGGTGACGTGATGCCATGGGTCATCTTAATGCTGGTCTTCAGCGGCTCCACTAGCTTCTGAGGCAAATGAATGTTCTGGCAGCTCAGTCCTAAGGAATTAGCTGGGAGTCCACTTCTTTGTCTCAAGACAAGTTCCTGTGATAAGAGCTCCGTGAAACAGTCTCAGGGAAGTATCAAGTATTCCACTAATCTTCGGGAGAGGGGGAGGTAATCATCAGCCTGGGTTTGAAAGAGGAACACTCATTTTTTTTTGTTAGTTGTGGGGCTTGAACTCTGGGCTTGGGTGATATCCTTTAGCTCTTCAGTTAAAGGCGAGCGCTCTACCACTTGAGCTACAGCGCCACTTCTGGTTTTCTGGTGGTTTATTGGAGATAGGAGTCTCACGGTCTCTCCTGCCCGGGCTGGCTTTGAACTATGATCCTCAGATCTCAGCCTCCTGAGTAGCTAGGATTACAGGCATGAGCCACTGGCACCTGGCTTAGGAACATTCACTTTTTAAACAGAATATCCAGCAACTGCTCCATTGTCCCCGACTCTCTATATTGGTGGAGGAAATTTCCAACATAGAAGAGATCACCTTTTTGATAGGCAAGGAACAGGTCCATTGCCTGCATTTCCAACAAGCCTGAGTCCAGGATCCATATGTTATAAGGCACATTAAGGGTTTGGGCTGACTCATTGTCACACTGAGGTGGTAAAAAGAATGGATCTTTGAAACATAGAAACTGGAGTACACTTCAAAATGAGTAACAGAGTGTATTGAAAAGTACACAGTAAATATTTTCTCAGTATACACATATCAAAGCACACAAGAAGAAAGTTGTACTTTGGGGTAAGATGAGATTAAATAGGTTTCCTGTCATAGTTATACTTTCCTGAGTTGCCTTGTGATTCCCTTGGTTTCTTCTTATAAAAAAAGGCCTGAGACATTGGATTTGTGATTTGGCACTGATCCAAAGTCTGCAGCATTGAGTGAGGCACTCATACCTCTCATGCCTGAGAGCTGAGTCTCTTGAACTTTGAAAACAACACAAGAACATCTTTCTTGTTCCTGCACCACAGGCCAAGTGAGCTGGCTTGAGCTGAATGTCAGTTACAGTTGCTTGGCTCTCATAGTTCTATATTCTATTCCATTGTGAGGTAGGTAGTGTCATTTCTCAGAGCCCAATGATCTAAAATCACTATCTTTGCAAAAAATGACCTAATGATACAAGAAATGACTTATCTTTTGAGCTAGATTATAAATCATATTTTTCAACATATTGACATCACTTGTGAGT
>NW_012284853.1:0-2455 GCF_000151885.1 Dipodomys ordii | reverse complement strand
GTTTTCTAGTGGTTTATTGGACATAAGAGTCTCATGGACTTTCCTGTCCAGGCTGGCTTTGAACTATGATCCTCAGATCTCAGCCTCCTGAGTAGCTAGGATTACAGGCATGAGCCACTGGCACCTGGCTTAGGAACATTCACTTTTTAAACAGAATATCCAGCAAATGCTCCATTGTCCCCCACTCTCTATAGTGGTAGAGGAAGTTTCCAACATAGAAGGGATCACCTTTCTGGTAGTCAGGGACCAGGTCCATTACCAGCATTTCCAGCAAGCCTGAGTCCAGGATCCATATGTTATAAGGCACATTCAGGGTTTGGGCTGATTCATTGTCACACTGAGGTGGTAAAAAGAATGGATCTTTGAAACGTGGAAGTGGGAGTACCCTTCAAATTGAGTAATTGTAATAGAGTGGATTGAAAAGTACACAGTAAATATTTTCTCAGTATACACATATAAAAGCACACAAGAAGAAGGTTCTAATGTGGGCTGGATGAGATTAGATAGGTTTCCTGTCATAGTTATACTTTCCTGAGTTGCCTTGTGATTCCCTTGGTTTCTTCTTATAAAAAAAGGCCTGAGACATTGGATTTGTGATTTGGCACTGATCCAAAGTCTGCAGCATTGAGTGAGGCACTCATACCTCTCATGCCTGAGAGCTGAGTCTCTTGAACTTTGAAAACAACACAAGAACATCTTTCTTGTTCCTGCACCACAGGCCAAGTGAGCTGGCTTGAGCTGAATGTCAGTTACAGTTGCTTGGCTCTCATAGTTCTATATTCTATTCCATTGTGAGGTAGGTAGTGTCATTTCTCAGAGCCCAATGATCTAAGCCGTTTGGTCACATAAGACCATCCCAAAGACAAACTGGAGACTGAAATCTCCCCTCTCACATCACTATATCCACATGTGGACATTGTCAATTCCCAACATCCTCAGCTAAGCCTAGATACAGGCATGGTCTCAGCCTCAAGAAGCCCTTCCTAGGTCGGATCCAGGCCTTATTTGTCACTATTTCTCTCATAATGCACAAATCATTTTGCGTCTCATGGCCCTCTCAGCCTGCCATGTGCTTCTTGCATCTATTTTTGACATCTACTTCCTAGGACATTGTAAGGTTTTTGTTTCCTAATCTTCTGTTTGCTCTTGATGCCCCTGTGTGCTGTCATCTGGAAAAAAGGCAGGTACTTAGAGGTGGGAAAATCAATCAAGTATTGAAAAACAAACATTACACATATAGTCAGACATTTTTACAAGCATTCATTCTTGTAAGATAAAAGACTATTTTTGATAATTTTGTCATATTTTATGACAGAGGGGAAGGGGAGAAGGGAAGAGGTGCTGGATTATCTTCTCATAATTCAATAATTATTATTTAAAAATACTATAGTTGAAGGAATGTACTATTTAAAGATAAAAGCTGTGCTCCTGTTCTTTTTATAAGCTAGTCATTTATAAAGTATTCCTCACTAAAGTCTTGTCATCTGTGTCCCATGAACTATCCTCCTCCTTCAAAATAATCAAGGAAAACCTTCACAAATAAGTGGACTGTTGTCCAACCCCTGGATAAGAATTTAAGGTACAACATTGCCTGCAATTTTGTTTGTGTACATGTGTGTGAGAGTGTGTGTGTATGTGGGTGAATGTGTGTCTGTGCATATGTGTGTTTTAGGGCTTGTACTCAGGGGCTATATGACAATCCCGAGTGTTTTTCCCTTGAGTGTAGTGCCCTACCAATTGTGCTACAGTTTCACTGCAAGTTTTCTGTACTGAACTGGAGAGGAGAGACTCATAAAATTCCCTGTTCAGGCTGTCTGAAGTAAATCTCAGGTCTCAACCTCCTGTTAGCTAGAGTGATAATTATGTGCTTCCAGATCCTAGTAAGAAAGCATTGTTATTGGAGGCAGTGGGGTTGCAAGTTTCAGTCCACCTTCACCACACTCTATATTATTAAACAGCAACAATAAAACCCTATATCAAAATACAATAATAAGAGGTAATTAGAATAAAATTTAGTGATATAGTCTGCTGACATCACTTTCAGGAAACCTTGGTCTTAATGATTTAGCATCACAAAACCAAACAAAATGAGATAATTACAGTAGACTCAACGAATTTTAATTCCATGTTAAAATAATTTCAAAACATTATAAGAAACAAGAAAGCATTCACACTTATAAGGAGAATGTAAAAAAGATAAAAGATGGCAGATTATGAAATGAAAAATTCTACCCTGCAAGAAAATTATTGTCATGGTGAATATATGGTGGTATTGTCACAGTGAATATATGATAATGTTCTTCAGAGCAGCAATGGATAAATATATGTTTACTACACATAGTCTAACTTGTCTCAATCTCTATAAACTTTCAATCTTCTAGTACACATTATCGATGTATTCATGTTTATGGTATATTATAAAATAACTAGCACAGTCAGGAGGTTACCAAAATAC
>NW_012284852.1:0-2366 GCF_000151885.1 Dipodomys ordii | reverse complement strand
TCACAGGTACTTAGAGGTGGGAAATCAAACAAGTATTGAAAAACAAACATTACACATATAGTCAGACATTTTTACAAGCATTCATTCTTGTAAGATAAAAGACTATTTTTGATAATTTTGTCATATTTTATGACAGAGGGGAAGGGGAGAAGGGAAGAGGTGCTGCATTGTCTTCTCATAATTCAATGATTATTATTTAAAAATACTATAGTTGAAGGAATGTACTATTTAAAGATAAAAGCTGTGCTCCTGTTCTTTTTATAAGCTAGTCATTTATAAATTATTCCTCACTAAAGTCTTGTCATCTGTGTCCCATGAACTATCCTCCTCCTTCAAAATAATCAAGGAAAACCTTCACAAATAAGTGGACTGTTGTCCAACCCCTGGATAAGAATTTAAGGTACAACATTGCCTGCAATTTTGTTCGTGTACATGTGTGTGAGAGTGTGTGTGTATGTGGGTGAATGTGTGTCTGTGCATATGTGTGTTTTAGGGCTTGTACTCAGGGGCTATATGACAATCCCGAGTGTTTTTCCCTTGAGTGTAGTGCCCTACCAATTGTGCTACAGTTTCACTGCAAGTTTTCTGTACTGAAACTGGAGAGGAGAGACTCATAAAATTCCCTGTTCAGGCTGTCTGAAGTAAATCTCAGGTCTCAACCTCCTGTTAGCTAGAGTGATAATTATGTGCTTTCCAGATCCTAGTAAGAAAGCATTGTTATTGGAGGCAGTGGGGTTGCAAGTTTCAGTCCACCTTCACCACACTCTATATTATTAAACAGCAACAATAAAACCCTATATCAAAATACAATAATAAGAGGTAATTAGAATAAAATTTAGTGATATAGTCTGCTGACATCACTTTCAGGAAACCTTGGTCTTAATGATTTAGCATCACAAAACCAAAAAAAATGAGATAATTACAGTAGACTCAACGAATTTTAATTCCATGTTAAAATAATTTCAAAACATTATAAGAAACAAGAAAGCATTCATACTTATAAGGAGAATGTAAAAAAGATAAAAGATGGCAGATTATGAAATGGAAAATTCTACCCTGCAAGAAAATTATTGTCATGGTGAATATATGGTGGTATTGTCACAGTGAATATATGATAATGTTCTTCAGAGCAGCAATGGATAAATATATATTTACTACACATAGTCTAACTTGTCTCAATCTCTATAAACTTTCAATCTTCTAGTACACATTATCAATGTATTCATGTTTATGGTATATTCTAAAATAACTAGCACAGTCAGGAGGTTACCAAAATACATTAGCTTCAATGTTTTAGGAGATTAACCTGCTAATTGTATTGACTTCTATATATTAAACATGTAGTGTGTTATCATTGTACTCTCTAAGTTTGTACAAACACTACTTCAAAGTGAAATTGAATACAAGGTTTTGAAGGCATATGCCTGTAAAGCTAGCTATTTGGGACATCAGTTCAAGACCAGTGTAGTTTTTCCTGCAATGCTCCCCAACCACTGGCTCTGCTTGCTGGAATATATCTATCATCCCAGGTTCATTGGGAGCTGAGAGCTGGAGAATTTCAATTTCATGCCATAGGCAAGAACTTCCACATGGCTCCATCTCAACCAAAGAAGGTTCCACACTGGCTAGCACCTATCACCCCCACCTAGGTGAAAATAAAAATAAGAGCAATGTAGTATAAGAAACAAACAATAGAGGGGGGACCAAGATGGCGACGGGGCAGTAGGGAAACGCCACAGCTCTCTCCAACCAAAAAGAGAGTTCGAGTTCCAACGCTTAATCTCCCCAAGAGACCGACAACAACAAAAAGACGAACACTCAGAGAAAAACCAGAGGTGAGAAATAACAAAAAAAGAAAGAGAAGAAAAGAATTTCAGAACAGAGAAGAGCGAAGACCCCTCCCCCAACCTTTACTGGCCGCGCGGCAGAGCGCCAAGCCGCCGGCCAGCCGGCGGGGCGGGGGCTGCCGGAGCCCCAGAGACACAGGGGGCCGCTCGCAGATACCAGGTACCGGTTGCAGATACCAGGTACCGGTCCGCAGAACAGCAGATCGCCAGGAACAGAGAAACCTACCAGCCGGGATTCTCCACGAGGATCCCACCCCCACCCCTAACTCTCCACGGGAGCAGAGAGGCTCCATCCCGCCAAAGCCGCCCGGCACCAGCAGCAGCGAACCTGTCGGCAGACCACCCGCCAGATCGCGATCGCAACGACCCGGCGGGGGCCGCCCAACCCAGCCTGCAACCACCCCAACTGAACTCGGATTGCAACAACAACTGACGACCTACACCACACAGAAACAACCAGCTCCAGGGTGAGTACTTCACAGGGGACCCTGAGCTGGAGGGAATCCCCAGACCCTGACC
>NW_012284851.1:0-3218 GCF_000151885.1 Dipodomys ordii | reverse complement strand
CTCAGAAGTCAGAAGTGGCTCTGTGGCTCAATTGGTATAGTGCTAACTATGTTGAGCACAGAGTCTCACAGACAGTGCCCAGACACTGAGTTCAAGCCCCACAACTGACAAAATATAGATAAATAAACATTTAAATGTCTGAATTTTTTGTGAATTAAAATTATGGCGTTCATACACAATTCTACAGACAACTACATATTTCATTATATTTGTGGTTAGAAAAAGTAGCAGCACTTGAATAATGGATATTTTTTCATAAACTAGGGCATACTGATCTCTAATTAGAGGAAATTGCTGGACTCATAGGTAGTATTTTTTGGTTGGTTTTTGTTTTGTTTATAGAACAGGATGAGAAACCTTATTTCTGCCAATGACCATTTGGATATGTATAACATCATCCACAGGCCATGCAGAATTAACAGTAAAGACATGACACAGTCAACTAGCAAACTTATTTGTCTTTATGCCATGTTCCCAATGATTTGTTTAGCTTATATGTCCCTATGGCCTACAGTTTCCTATTCCTACCTTCCTCAAAATACAGCATGTTCCACCGATTCAGATTTGAGCCAAGCAATATGTAGTGCCAAGAGTTAAGGAAAGTTATAACACAAACAGGGAAGCATGAAACCAACACTTTAGTAGCTGGACACTGGGGACTCAGGCCTAGAATCCTAGCTACTCAGGAGGCTGATGATCTCAGTTCAAAGCCAGATGGAGTGAGAAAATCTCTGAGACTCTTCTCTCCAATTAACAACCAAAAAGCCATAAAAGGAGCTGGGGCTCCAGAGGTAGAGTAGCCTTGATTACAAAAAACTCAGGGGCAACACCCAATCCTGAGTTCAAGCTGAAGGTCAGGAACAAAAACAAAAACAATCAACAACAACAACAACAAAAAAAAACTGGGAAAAAGCTCAGGAAAGGATGGCATTGTCTACAAGACAAATGTACACATTACATGAATTGTGAAATCACTGTACACACCTTAGTAACAATTACATTTTAAAAAGAATGTGAGAAATCCCAAAGCCATGGGGCCTTATGATGTGCATCTGCTTTCCAGAATTTCAAAGTCCCATCATCTAAGCTGGTAGCACACAGGTTGTAGCTCAGAGTGATGAGAAAATAAGAAGCCAGAGATCCTTTCAGATTGTCCCACCAATTCTTCTATTACTTTAAGCAAAAAAACAAAAAGCAAAGCAAATAAATTAGACTTTAAGGTTAAACTAAGCTGCTATTAAAGATTCTAGGCAGAATTATACGGTCCTGCTTCAAGGCGAGAGTGAGGCCAAGTCCACAGCAGAGCTGGCCGTCACTCACTTCCAAGGGCCTCCAGAGAGGCATGACTACCACTTGTCCAACACTGCTGCCCTCCCCGCCCCCAGAGTTTACCTACAAGTCCCAAGTCCCTGCCTTTCTTCTTGAAATTCTTCAGCCACTGGTTGTCTCATTTCTCACTGTCTGTTTAGGTGGGATTTGAGACTCCTTCCTCTCCTCACCCAGCCACCAGACCCCAGGGGCCAAACTCAGCACCTCACAGACACTCCCCAGAACCCAGCTGCCTTTGCAGCTGCTGCTTCCTGAGCCACTAGGCTACTGGCTCCTTCCTCCCTTCACCAGCCTCTGCCAGGGCCTCCCATCCTCTCCCTACCACCCCCACCCCCAATCCCAGCTTGGCCTCCCCCCCCCCCCGTGGCCTCCTCTCCTCTCCACAAATCTCCCAGCCCCAACCCCAGCAGGATCACTGCTCTGGGGATACAACTGTGGGCCAGGTCCAGCAGAATCAAAGGTGCCACAGTGTGCAGCTGGCTGAGAACTGAAGGCAGCATAGGTCTCTGATCAGTGTCTTTTACTTCACTTACACAATTCTTAATTGTATTTATTTCATATTTAAGTTTAGATTTCGTAACTTCTTATTAAGCCTTTGCAGAATAGCTGGTAGAAATATAGTCCCCAAATTCGGATTGTCTATAGTTTAATTCTTTCGAGATTCAGAGATGTTTAAGTAGTTATAACCATCATGAACTCTCTTTTTCATAGCAGAGTGCTATTCAGAACATAATTGCTTATGCATCTGTTATCAATTATTTACAAGACTTGAAAGTTTTAAAGTTTCAAATATTACAGGAAGATCTTTGATTCATGTTGAATAGATGTGAGTAGGTTGAGCTGTTGCATACATTCTTGTGTGTGTGTGTGTGTGTGTGTGTGTGTGTGTTTCTGTGTGTGTGTAGGGGGGGGTGTATATGTGTCATTGAAAACAAGGATAAAGATGTTGAGCCCTGGTCTGAACTTGTTTCCTTTTTCTGAGATATACATTATGGTGTTTTTTTGTTGGTGGTAGGCTCTGATTGCTTGCCTTTGCCTGATGCGCACATTCCAGCTGAATTTTTCAATTAAAGCTTCTTATTTAGTATTGAGCATATAGGGCTCCGATATTGCTTTGTCTTTAGTCTGCCATCTAGGATATTCTTTTTTTTTTTTTTGGGTCCGGTCATGAGGCCTGAACTCTGGGCCTGGGTGCTGTCCCTTAGCTCTTTTAGCTCAAGGCTAGCGCTCTACCACTTGAGCCACAGCGCCACTTCCGGCTTTTTTCTTTTTGCTTATGTGGTGCTGGGGTATCGAACCCAGGGTCTCATGCATGCAAGGCAAGCGCTCTACCACAGAGCCACCTTCCCAGCCCTAGGATCTTCTTTTCCTCTTTAAAAATTTACATTCAATATAAATTTTACCTCCTGACTGATTTTCCCTTTAATTTGCATTTTGAAATAAGTATTATAAGAACTTTAATCTCTGTATTCATGAAGAAAAACCATTTTGAATTCTCTGTTTAATGTAACAACACCTGGACACATTTGTTAACATCAAGATCTTAAAATTTCTTTTGTAGTTTTAGTTTAAAATGCCTCTTCCATGTTTACAGCATGAGGAGACAATTCCTGGTAACAATGATAACAGTTTTATTCATTAAGATATCGATAATTCATAATTTTGAATATGTCTAGTAGCAAATGAATACATTTGGTAAATAGATTTGCTTCATAGATCCATGCACAAAAATACCACTCCTAAGGGCTGAAAAGGTAGATCGGTGGTAGACAGCTTATCTTGAATGCACGAGACCTTGGGTTTGATTCTGCAGCACCACCTAAGCAGAAAAGCTAGAAGTGGTACTGTGGCTCAAGTGGTAGAACACCTAGTCCTTGATCCTGGAGGGC